>NC_070588.1:4013342-4140395 GCF_027409825.1 Scomber japonicus | reverse complement strand
AGGGAGGAAGGAAGGATGGAAGGGAGGAAGAAGGAAGGAAGGAAAGGAGGGAGGGAGGGAAGAAGGATGGAAGGGAGGAAGGAAGGAAGGTAAGAGGGAGGGGGAAAGAAGGAAGGGAGGAAGAAGGGAGGAAGGATGGAAGGGAGGAAGAAGGAAGGAAAGGAGGGAAAGGAGGGAGGAAGGATGGGAGGGAGGAAGGAAGGAAAGGGGGGAGGGAGGGAGGAAGGAAGGATGGAAGGGAGGAAGGAAGGATGGAAGGGAGGAAGAAGGAAGGAAGGAAAGGAGGGAGGGAGGAAGGAAGGAAGGTAAGAGGGAGGGGGAAGAAAGAAGGGAGGAAGAATTAGCTCTGGCCCAAATGAGCGGATGAGTGAGTGCCACAGTAAACTTTTCCCCTTGGTTCAGTTTCTTTTCCACACACACACACACACACACACACACACACACACACACACACACACACACACACACACACACACACACACACACACACACACACACACACAGGGAACAATCCAAAATACATCATTATACAAGCCATGTGAGGGTTTCACTCCGCTCCATGATGGTCAGATGTGTCTGTGGCTGGAGCAAGAACGTAAACACAGGAAGAAGGTAGTGAAGAAGCCGCCTGGAGCCAAACGCTACATTCCTCATGGTGCTGCTGGTCCAGGTCGGATCCTGATTTATTCTCTTGGTAGCTGTTGGGTTCACTCATCAGCATCCAAATATCCAAATCACACCTGGCTTACTAGAGCAGCTTTGCACAAACTCGCAGTGCATGCCTGTGTAGTTGAGTCAGATCGAGGTCATATCGAGTTCCCACCACAAATTAACGGCTCTAGAGTTCATCTGGGACCGGGCAGGGACCACATCCTTAAAGGGGTCTTAGTGTGGTTGTTAGGAAATCCAGCCACGGTCCGATTCAGCCGGACTAAACAGCGCCGGGTTCTTTATATCGCCTCGCTAAGAACCTAAAAACAAATTTTACATCCAAGACAGAGGGTTCCTTTTACTCAGTCGTGTAGTTAGAAGTCTTACGGCATGGTGTCAAACATACGGCTCGTGGGCCAGAACAGGGCCACCAAGGGGTCCAATCCGGCCCACAGGATAACTCTGCAAAGTATGATTATTACAGATAGGTAATTCAAATTTTTCTGCTGCCTTCAGAGGGTTTTTAATACATTTAACAGCTGTAAAAACACCCAAATGTCTTTTATTTTGAAATTTAATGACTTTTCCTAAAGTGGCCCAAAATGCACAAAAATGAAACTATTATATTATGTTATTCTTTTGTATAGGTTCTACAAATTCTTGACTTTTTGTTAAATTAATAGCTGATAGATTTAATATGATTGTTATGTTATAACTAGTTTCATAAGTAGTTTAACCTTTAACCTTTGAGTCGTCCTCCCGGGTCAAATTGACCCCTGTCTGTTTTGACTGTTCCTTCTTTCCTCCCTCCTTCTCTCTTTCTCCCTTCCTTCGTCCCCCTTTCTTCCTTCCTTCCCCCCTTCCTTCATTTCCTTCTTTCCTCCTCATTACTGTCCTCCCTTCCTTCTTTCCTCCCTCCCTCCCTTCCTCCCTCCCTCCTTCCTTCCTTCCTTCCTTTCTCCTTTCCTCCCTTCCTTCCTCCCTCCTTTCCTTCCTCCTTTCCTACCTCCTTCCTCCCTTCCTTCTTCCTTCCTTCCTTCCTTTCTCCTTTCCTCTCTTCCTTCCTCCCTTCCTTCCTCCCTACTTTCCTTCCTTCTTCCTCCTTGGAGGGTTATATTTTCATGTGTTATGTCAAATAGGACATGATATTGTGTGATAGTAGTGGTGTAAAACCTAAAAAAATAAACTTTCTCTGCAGCTTCTATGCAAAATAATCTGAAAACAACAGATTTATCATTTATAGGTTATTATTATGGAAAGGTTTTAATAATTTGGCCCACTTGAGATAAAATTGGGCTGCATGTGGCCCTTGAACTAAAATCAGTTTGACACCTTTGTCCTAAGGGAAGCTAACAATGGCAGCAGCAGAAACAAACAGAGGACAGTTGAACATTGTTACCAGCTTGTTAACATCTTGCTTGAAAGAGACGTTTTTAGTCACTTCTGGGTCTGTGTCGGCTAGAGTCCGATTTCAAGCTGTGCAGATGTTGATTCATGTGCACATACAGTACATTGCATGACAGTAGATGACTTCACTAATCCGTCCTTCATTCCTTTCCTCCCTTCCTTCCTTCCTTCCTCCTTCCTCTCTCCTTTCCTTCCTTCCTTTCTTCCTTCCTCCCTCCTTTCCTTCCTTCCTTCCTTCCTCGTTTCCTCCCTTCTTCCTCCCTCCTTTCCTTCCTTCCTTCCTCTCGCCTTTCCTTCCCTCCTTCCTCTCTCCTTTCTTTCCTTCCTTCCTCCCTCCTTTCCTCCTTTCCTTCCCTCCTTCCTCTCTCCTTTCCTTCCCTCCTTCCTCTCTCCTTTCCTTCCTCCGGCCCTCCTTTCCTTCCTTCCGCCCTCCTTTCCTTCCTTCTTCCTCCCTTCCTGCCCTTGACTCGAGGGCAACCAGGAACTAAAATGAAGGAAGCTAACAATGGCAGCAGCAGAAACAAACAGAGGACAGTTGAACATTGTTACCAGCTTGTTAACATCGTGACACTTGCTCCAAAGAGACGTTTTTAGTCCGATTTCAAGCTGTGCAGATGTTGATTCATGTGCACGTACAGTACACTGCATGACAGTAGATGACTTCACTAATCCGACATGCACTTTATCAGTGGCAGAAAAAGGGTCTAGGGTCTAAACTATTCACCACTAGTGCACTCTCTAACTAACGAGAGCACTGAACATATCACATCTCCATGGGGCCTCAGTCAGCTTCGGTTCCACGCTGCCACACTTTCAGCCAGTGCACGTCTGGCGTTGTTCATATTGAGCAGAGATGATATGCATTGTGTGACTGCCCGGGTCTTTACTTCATTTCCTCCCCTAACAGCTTCCCCCCCTGCTGCGCTGCACAGACCCCATGCCGGCAGCCTCCATCACATAGGCTAAAATACCATGAAACAGCAGCAAACCAAGTGCTTTTAATGAAATGTAATTTTCTACAGAGCAACACTGTGCAGAGTGTGTGTGTGTATGTGTGTGTGTGTGTGTGTGTGTGTGTGTGTGTGTGAGGGTAAGATAGACAAAGAGAGTGGGGAAAGATAGGGTTCATTGAAGCCAGAGTGAAATAAGTGGTTAGTGTGAGGCTGCTGACAGATTTACTATGTGCCGACAGACACAGATGATTGACCAATTTAAAGTCACCTTCCACTCAAAAAATATGTTCTTCTTGTTCCCGCAGTTTAATGTTTGAGCTTCACTGTGCAGAATGATGAATGTGTTGCGGAGCTTTTTTGATTTCAGATTCGACTGCTGGAAGTGGAAAGTTTTTCACTGAGCTCATTTAAAATTTTAGTTTTTTTTATTGGGTGAGTCTACGGTGAGCAGGATTTGTGACATCACATCTAGTTTGGAAGATGATCCTGGTCCAGTATGCAATTTAACCCTTGTGTCATCCTCCCGGGTCAAATTGACCCATCTCTTTTGATTGTTCCTTCTTTCCTTCCTTCCTTCCTTCCTTCCTCCCTCTTTCTTTAATTTTTCCTTCCTTCTTCCCCTCCTCCCCCTCTTTCTTTGCTCCCTCCTCCTTCCATCCTTCCTTGCTCCCTCCTCCTTCCAATCCTTCCTTGCTCCCTCCTCCTTCCATCCTTCCTTGCTTCTTTCCTTCCATCCTTCCATCCTTCCCTCCGTCCTTACTCCTTTCCTTCCTTCCTTCCTTCCTTCCTCCCTCCCTCCCCTCCTTCCTCCTTTCCTTCCTTACTCCTTTCCTTCCTTCCTTCCTCCCTTCCTTCTCTCCTAAATTCCTTCCTCTTTTCATCCTTACCCCTTTCCTTCCTTCCTTCTAACACAGATTCTACTTATATGGGCATGAGGCGGAGCCATGGGTGGAGCGGGGAGGTTGCTATGGTTGCGAGGGCTGGATCTCGAGGACATTGGGCAATTTAAACAATACTATATTATCTGTAATAATACATAATATACATTTCATATTTTATATAATGATACATGTCCATATGCACATTAACCCTTTATTGGGCAAATAATTATATTTGATAACTTCTGTAAATATCCCAAAATATCCTTCCTTCCTTCCTTCCTCCCTGCCTTCTTTCCTTCCTCCATCCCCCTTTCTTCTTCCTTCCTTCCTTCTTTCTTTCCCTTCCTCTTTTCCTTTCTCCCTCCCTCGTTCCTTATTTCCTCCGTCCTTCCTTCCCTTTCCTTCCTTCCATCTGTCCTTCCTCCCTCCCTTCCTTCTTTCCTTCCATCTGTTCTTCCTCCCTCCCTCCTTCTGTCCTCCCTTCCTTCTTTCCTTCCTCCATCCCCCTTTTTTCTTCCTTACTTCCATCTGTTCTTCCTCCCTCCCTCCTTCTGTCCTCCCTTCCTTCTTTCCTTCCTCCATCCCCCTTTCTTCTTCCTTCCTTCTTTCTTCCCTTCCTCCTTCTCTCTTTCTTTCCTCCCCCTACCTTCCTTCCTTCCTTCTTTCCTCTGTCCTTCCTTCCTTCCTTCCATCCTTCCTTCCTCCCTTCCTTTCAATGAGTGTCCTATAAAGGGTTAAAAGAGATTTGGAATATATAATTGTTCTTCCTTTGAATGAAACCTTATTTTACTAAAGTCAGTAGTTACAATAAAAAAAACACTTCTCAAAGGGTGAAGTACTGTAGGTCCTAGTTAAAAGTGATATTTTGGTGTTTTGATGAGACTTAAGATGACTAATACTGTTTACTGGAAAACAGTTTTCAAGTAGAAACACGAGAAGGATACAAAAAGAAAAAAATGTTTTCTGTCTACTGAAGAAAAAAGGCTCACAGTGAAACAGTTGGCCTTGATCGATTATGATTTCAAGACAGAAATGTTGGTATTGGATAATTCTACAAAAGTCAACCTTCTACAAAATCCTCATTTTCCACAATATATGAGTACACTAACTTTGGTTTGCCTAAGATTATGGTTTTAGCAAATTACGATGGTTTAGAGGATTAAGGTTTGGCCAATGAAGCACTCGGTTAAGTTTAAGGAAAGACTATTGTTCAGATCATTGTTAGTAAAAAAGGTGAAGGTTAACTCTTACTTTCAACTTTCCTGCTCCGGCCGTAAATATAATAAGCTGCAGATTCATCCAATATAAACGTATTTCCTGGACATACTGGGATGTACAGATACAGTCAATAAGTTCAACAGAGAGTATAGTAGATATGTGTGATTTGAGCAGCTTCTTATGGTGATTACACCGACCCCAGGTGTCAAATAAAATACATATAATACAATAAAAATGTGTGTCTGATATGACTTTTCCACAAAAACTATGATTTAACTCAGTCTGACTAACAATCAGGAGTAGATGTGATTCCTAATTACTGCATCCACTCCTTTTCCCTCATTAAAAATACATTTTAGACATTTTCCTGATGGACACAAGATGTGCTTCAGTGTTTCCACATCACACTTATTTAACCCTCCTGTTGTCCTCAGGTCAAGGAAGGACAGAAGGAAGGAGGAAAAGAGGAAAGAAGCAAGGAAGGAAGGAAGGAGGGAAGGAAGAAGGGAAGGAAAGGAGTTAGGAGAGAGGAAGTAAGGAGGGGAGGAAGGAGGGAAGAAAAGGAGTTAGGAGGGAGGAAGGAAGGAAGGAAGTAAGGAGAGAAGGAAGGGAGGAAGGAAGGAGGGAAGGAAGGACTTTAGACTTGATGAATTATTATAAAAATCCTGATCAGTTAACCTATATTGTAGTTACAGCTTTTATTAACTTTCTCTTTGTGTAGCTGCAGACATGATGGTCTGTTGCCTTTTTTTTAATGAATAATTAACATTTACATTTTTTAATAATTTAATTTTAATTATTAGTTCAGTAAAGACATTAGTTGTAAACCCTTTGTCATACCAACATTAACCCTCCTGTTTTCCTCGAGTCAAGGAAGGAAGGAAGGGAGGGAGGAAGGAAGGAAAGGAAAGGAGGGAGGAAGGAAAGGAGGGAATGAAGGAGGGAAGAAGGAAGGAAGGACAGAGGAAAGAAAGAGAGAAGGAGCGGGGGGGGGGGGGGGGGAGAAGGAAGGAAAGGAGGGAAGGAAAGAAGGAGGGAAGAAAGGGGGATGGAGGGAGAATTAGACGGGGTCAATTTGACCCTGGAGGACGACACGAGGGTTAAATAAGAAAGTATCTAGAGAGACGATGATAAGAGTTCATAGCCATGATGAAACAATTTGACAGTACCTGATGATGATGATGATGATGATGATGATGATGATGATGATGATGATGATGATGATGATGATGATGATGATGATGATGAGGAGGAGGAGGAGGATGGTGACACATTCTTAAAGTCTCAAACTCTTCCAACAGTGATTTCCTGTAATCAGTTAGGAAAACACTTTTAATGAATAATTAAAATTTAAAATGTTTAATTTTAATTACATTTTTAATTATTAGTTCAGTAAAGACATTAGTTGTAAACCCTTTGTCATACCAACATTAAATAAGAAAGTATGTAGAGAGATAATAATAAGAGTTCATAGCCATGATGAAACAATTTGACAGTACCTGATGATGATGATGATGATGATGATGATGATGATGATGATGATGATGAGGAGGAGGAGGAGGAGGAGGAGGAGGAGGGTGGTGGTGGTGGTGGTGAGGAGGAGGAGCAGGAGGGGGAAGAGGAGGATGATGATGATGATGATGATGATGATGATGAGGAGGAGGAGGAGGAGGAGGAGGATGATGATGATGATGATGACGAGGAGTAGGAGGAGGGTGGTGGTGGTGGTGATGGTGGTGAGGAGGAGGAGGAGGAGAAGGAGAAGGAGGAGGAGGTTGATGATGATGATGATGATGATGATGAGGAGGAGGAGGATGATGATGATGATGATGATGAGGAGGAGGAGGAGGAGGAGGATGATGACGAGGAGGAGGAGGAGGAGGAGGAGGAGGGTGGTGGTGGTGGTGATGGTGGTGGTGGTGGTGGTGGTGGTGGTGGGGAGGAGGAGGATGAGGTTGATGATGATGAGGAGGAAGAGGATGATGATGATGAGGAGGAGGATGGTAATGATGATGATGATGATGATGATGATGATGATGATGATGATGATGATGGTGACACATTCTTCAAGTCTCAAACTCTTCCAATAGTGATTTCCTGTAATCAGTTAGGAAAACACTTAAGACATGTAGTCAGTAAGGTACATTTAACGCTCTGTAGACTTTGGACAGCTTTCCTTCAGTCAGTTAATGGCCTTTGAGCTTCTTCCTTTAAACATAACGACAGGAGCAATATTCATCAAGCTAACACATGCATGAAGTTTTAACCATGAATTTGTCAAACATGTCTGATTGGATAAAGAAACTTGTCTCCAGGTCTCTCTCTTTCTGCCCTCGAGGGTCAGCGTATGTATATCTGCTCACAAATTGCTTAATGATCCTCTTTTCCTTTCTCCCTCCCTTCCTCCTTTCTTCTTTCCTCCGTCCTTCCTTTCCTTCCTTCCTCCCTTCCTTCCTTCTTCTTTCCTTTCGTTCCTTCCTTCCTTCCTCCCTTTCCTTTCGTTCCTTCCTTCCTTCCTTCCTTCCTTCCTTCCTCCCTCCTTCACTCTTTCTTTCCTCCTCCCTACCTTCCTTCTCTCCTCTGTCCTCCCTCCATCCCTCCTTCACTCTTTCTTTCCTCCCCCTTCCTTCCTCTTTTCCTTTCTCCCTCCCTCCTTCTTTCCTTCCTTCCTTCCTTCCTTCCTCCATCCTTCCTTCCTTCACTCTCTTTCCTCCACCCTACCTTCCTTCCTTCCTTCCTTCCTTCCTTCCTTCTTTCCTTTCCTACATTCCTTCCTCCCTCCTGTCCTTCTTTCCTTCCTTCCTTCCCTCCCTCCTATCCTTCCTCCCTTCATTCCTTGACTCGAGGACTTTGGACAGCTTTCCTTCAGTCAGTTAATCGCCTTTGAGCTTCTTCCTTTAAACATAACGACAGGAGCAATATTCATCAAGCTAACACATGCATGAAGTTTTAACCATGAATTTGTCAAACATGTCTGATTGGATAAAGAAACTTGTCTCCAGGTCTCCCTCTTTCTGCCCTCGAGGGTCAGCGTATGTATATCTGCTCACAAATTGCTTAATGATCCTCTTTTCCTTTCTCCCTCCCTTCCTCCTTTCTTCTTTCCTCCGTCCTTCCTTTCCTTCCTTCCTCCCTTCCTTCCTTCCTTCCTCCCTTCCTTCCTTCCTCCCTCCTTCACTCTTTCTTTCCTCCTCCCTACCTTCCTTCTCTCCTCTGTCCTCCCTCCATCCCTCCTTCACTCTTTCTTTCCTCCCCCTTCCTTCCTCTTTTCCTTTCTCCCTCCCTCCTTCTTTCCTTCCCTCCTTCCTTCCTTCCTTCCTCCATCCTTCCTTCACTCTCTTTCCTCCACCCTACCTTCCTTCCTTCCTTCTTTCCTTTCCTACATTCCTTCCTCCCTCCTGTCCTTCTTTCCTTCCTTCCTTTCCTTCCTCCCTTCATTCCTTGACTTGAGGACTTTGGACAGCTTTCCTTCAGTCAGTTAATCGCCTTTGAGCTTCTTCCTTTAAACATAACGACAGGAGCAATATTCATCAAGCTAACACATGCATGAAGTTTTAACCATGAATTTGTCAAACATGTCTGATTGGATAAAGAAACTTGTCTCCAGGTCTCTCTCTGAATGTATTGCTCTCTCTGCCCTCGAGGGTCAGCGTATGTATATCTGCTCACAAATTGCTTAATGATTTGCTTTCATCCGCCGGTCTTCCACTAGAGTCGCCAACCTTTACCGAGCAGGAAAAATAAGTTATACTGTAATTGCATATAGACATGCTGGAGGCTAAGAAACAGCAGAGCAGGTACACACACACACACACACACACACACACACACACACACACACACACACACACACACACACACACACACAGAGAGAGAGAGAGAGACGTTGTTTAACACAGGAAGCAAATTGAAGCTCTGCATGCTATGAGGTGCATCTGTGCATGAAGACGCTGCACGAAACTAAACACAAACACAATGCTGATGGAAGAAAGAGCTCCTTCTTTCTTTCCTTCCTTCCTCCCTTCCTTCCTTCCATCTGTACTCCCTCCCTCCTTCTCTCTTTCTTTCCTCTCTTTCTTCCCTTCCTTCTTTCCTTCCTCCATCCCCCTTTCTTCCTTCCTTCTGTCCTGTCTTCACGTATTCTTTCCTTCCTCATTCACTCTCTTCCCCCCCACCTTCCTCCCTTCCTTCCTCTTTTCCTTTCTCCCTCCCTCCCTCCTTCTTTCCTTCCCTCCTTCCTTCCGTCCGCCCTCCCTCCCTCCTTCTTTCCTCCCCCCTACCTTCCTCCCTTCCTTCCTTCACTCACTCTCTTTCCTCCCCCCACCTTCCTCCCTTCCTTCTTTCCTTCCCCTTTTCCTTTCTCCCTCCCTCCTTCTTTCCTTCCTTCCTTTCTTCCTTCCTTCCTTCCTTCCTCCCTCCCTCCTTCGCTCTTTCTTTCCTCCCACCTACCTTCCTCCCTTCCTTCCTCTTTTCCTTTCTCCCTCCCTCCTTCCTTCTTTCCTCCGTCCTTCCTTCCTTTCTTTCCTTCCTCCCTTCCTTCTTTCCTTTCCTCCATTCCTCCCTCCGTCCTTTCCTTCCTCCCTTCTTTCCTTGACTCGAGAACAACAGGAGGGTTAATTATCTTAATAAGGTATTATAACTTATTATTAAGTTCTATCTTAAAATGAGAATTAGCAGAACTCTCTAGGTGTTATATTAACACTGACAGCTGCTTTGTCAAAGTCAGAATCTCTTATTTCAAGCATCTTCTCCTTTTAATCTCTTAACATATTAATAGTAATTAATAGGCTATAGATAAACACTAGTTTTAAGACATTGTGGGGTTTTTGAGGTTAGATATATAGTCAAATGTTCCTGTTCTGTTGGCAGATCATTTAGCTTATTTAGAGTAATATATTCCTCATTTCATTACTTTATTTTCTTGTTTTTTGCAGTGTAAATGCATACTGTAAATCCCCAAATGCAAAGACTTATTCATTTATATTTAAATATGTAGAAGAGGCTTTTGTACAAATGTAGTACAATCCAAGCGACAATAGATCAAGAAGGAGCCTTTGAGAAAAAGTGCTTCAACACACTCAGTTCCACAAGGCTGCAGGTGCATGAAGTAACACATAAGTGCATACCAAATCACATTTTTTTATGAGTGAGGGAGCGAGAGAGAGAGATATATAAAAAAAAAAGGACTGAGAGAAAGGCAAAGAGTATATTATGTGAATCAGTACTAGAGATTTTCAAGTGACTTTTGAAGACAGAGATGGATTTTGCTGACCGAATTGAGTTTGGCTTCTTGTTCCACCACCGAGAGACGATAAAAGGAAGAAGAGTGTGGATAAAGATTTCCTTTCTGTCACAGTGACAGCAGGACTAGTTGTGTGTCATTTGTAGATTTTGAGAGCTGAATAAAACCTGAATGATGAAATTCAGCCACTCGATCTGCAAATACTAGTGACTCAGCAACAGGGAGCCTCTTACAACCTCTCAGGCAAGATATGAGCAGAGCCTGTACAAGGAGCTGACCTGATCTTTCTGATGTTATAATGAATTAAAACGATAAATGAAACTATTAGGACATCAATAAATCTAATAGATTAAATAAAATGACAACAGTTTGGTGTCAGCATCGTTTCTTAGACCGTACAATAACCTCCTCATCACAGAAGCTCCTTGAGGCTGTACTTAGCAAGGCTTTGATCTAAATGCTAATATCAGCGTGCTAACATGCTCACAATGGTAATGCTAACGTGGTGATGATCACCTGAAATCATCAGGCTGAAGCTGATTTCATTTTAGCTCTAACTCTGTAAATAAACCACTTTATCCACATTTCTAACCTTTTTAGGAAGAAAGTAAAGTAGCCCTTTAGATCCACAATGTGACGCTAATTTGTCCAAATAACACCTGTTTAAAGTTTTGTTCCTGAGAATTCGGAGCCGCTCAAGTTAGCCGTAGCGAGTAACACACTTCCTGTCATTTTCACAAAATAAAACACCTGTTACCTTTTATTAGTAAGAAAACCATAATCATAGAATTGGTGCTTTTATTTTGAAAATAGGAAGTGAACATACCCTCGCTGTAGCTAACCTGAAACCACCGAGGTGGTGATCTGTGACGTTTGTATTTTGGGTTTTTTCAATAGTTGCATTGCATCTTGGGTAATGTGAGTGTGAGTAGCAGCGTTGCATCTTGGGTAATGTGAGTGTGAGTAGTCAGCTCTTGATGCATACTCTGCATTTCTGGAGAATCTAGTAAACCATCCAGGAACTTCTCACATACTCTAAATCACATACTACGCAGTTGAAACACACTACATACTTCAAATGACGTCAGAGTTAGTACGAGTAGTAGGAAAGGATGCGGTAGAAGTTAGGTAGGTAGATGTGTCAATGCAACATAACTCTCCACCATTATCATCCATCTACATGTCGCCACAGTTAAAGGTCAGAAATGGTCCTTAAGCTTGAAATGTGGTCCAGAATGTTTTCTTGAGTCAAGTAAAGACATCTGAAACATATAATAGACAATTATAGCTCTGTCTATGCCCACTTAATTCTATTAATCTAAAGAAAACAACATGATAGACAACTGCAAATAATCCCTAAAAAGATCCTGTGATTGAGTGACAGCTGGTTCCTCTGAGCCTTCGACAGCTCCAACAAAACGGCAGCATATATCTTCACCGGCCGCTATAACTGCTGCCATTCAATCCACATGCCAGTTGTGTCGGTGCCGTCTCTTTTCCCCCTTACTCTCTCTCTTATAGTGCTGTGTCTGTCCAAGCAAACTAAATATCTATGACTTAAAATGCTACCAGGCTGACAGGCCTTGAAAAGGCGCTGTCTGCCCCCATGACACATAGTTCCCTTTGATCCTCCGCCGTCAAGACCAACACAGCTCCACTCGTCATAAAAACCTGCCTCAATGAACTTTTTGAAATTGCTTCTTCTCTCCCCCCCCCCCCCATACTCTTCATCACTCTCACACACATACACACACACACTCCTTGTTCTCCCATCTTTTTATCGCTCGGCTGCATTCTTGTAATTTTTCTTCCTTTCCTTTCCCTGATTTTTTTTTTTTTCATCTTCTTCTTCTTCGTCTTATTGCTCCCTGTCGGTTTCTCTTGTCTGTGTCTCTTGATTTGGCTTAATGACGATATCTGACACAGTATAGTAATCAAGTGAAATGGTTCCCCCTGCGGCTCCTGACAGACGCAGAGAGAGAGAGAGAGAGAGAGAGAGAGAGAGAGAGAGAGAGAGAGAGAGAGGAAGGAAGAGAGGAAACTGGTATCAGCATATGACGATTGGCAGCTTTCCCCATTTGCATATCTTCTGTTTAACTTTCTGTGCCAGACTGTACAACGGGGGAATATGTACACGCAGCAGGAGGCCCATATTCTGAACAGTTTGTCACCTGACTGTCGGCAACAGACTGTGTGAAGCGGAGTGCGTTCATTTCCAACACCAATTGCTTATAAGTAAGTTGGTGTTTATTATGTAACTGCCTGTGAAACAGCATAGAAGCATACTATACTGTAAGTGATACTGAAGGAACACTTGACAGATATCTGATGGGCACATACAACAACACCTGATAATATTCCTTTTCTCTGTTTATGACTTATTCATTTTACATCAGGGATGTCAAACATGCGGCCCGTGGGCCAGATCCGGCCCGCCGAGGGGTCCAGCGCGGCCCGCTTTGCTTATTCCTCCCTTCCTTCCATCTTCCCTTCCTTCCTTTCTGTCTTCTTTTTCTTCCTTCCTTCTTTCCTTCCTTACATGTCTTCTTTTTCTTCCTTCTTTCCTTCCTACCTGTCTTATTTTACTTCCTTCCTTTCTGTCTTATTTTACTCCCTTCCTTCCTTTATTCCTACCTTCCTTCCTGTCTTCTTTTTCTTCCTTCCTGTCTCATTTTCCTTCCTTCCTTCCTTCCATCTTTCATTCCTGTCTTCTCTTCCTTCCTTCCTTCCATCTTTTTAATGATCCGGCCCACGTGAGATTAAATTAGGCAATATGTAGCCCTTGAATGAAAATGACTTTGACACCCCTGTTTTACATGGACGTGGAATGATATAGGAATAGAAAATAAGCTTTCGTTATGTAGCATCTGCTTTAGAGAGGGACATGCGTTGATAGCTAATGCTGCTATTTCTATCAGCTACATCTTCTTTCGAACCTCTAGTAACCCTCAGACTCTCTGCAAGCATCCACCGGGCTGAATCGTCCGTCAGCACAACATTAAATCTCTACTGACTCCAGAGTTGCTGTTCTGCAGGTGATCTCTAACCTCTCACTGCCTCTACTCTGGAAATGCATTAACAAGTAGACTTGTTTCTGCAGTGCAGGGTTAACCTCGCTTCGATATATGTGTGATTCTACATTCAACATTGTCAAGTTGTGTTACTGACTCAAAGTGCTGCATGTAATATATATTATGATTATGTCTTTATCACTTAAACTCTATTAACATGTGCTCCTGAGCTACAAATCAGGGGGCATCTATTTGATAGAAAGTCTTATTATTAGCTATGATGTTGCATTTCCACACACACACACACAGTACTGGATCAAAGAGTGAAGAAGTGAAGAACAGCACTCATTAACACTCCTGTTGTCGTCAGGTCAAGGAAGGACAGAAGGAAGGAGGGAAAGAGGAAGGAAGTAAGGAGAGAAGGAAGATAGTAGGGAAGGGAGGAAAGGAGTAAGGACGAAAAGAGGAAGGAATTTAGGAGAGAAGGAAGGAAGGAAGGAAAGGAGGGAGGAAGGAGGAGGGAGCAAAGAAAGAGGGGAAGAAGGAAGGAAAAATTAAAGAAAGAGGAAAGAAGGCTGGAAGGAAGCAAGGAAGGATGGAAGGAGGAGGGAGCAAAGAAAGAGGGGAGAAGGGGGAGAAGGAAGGAAACATTAAAGAAAGAGGAAAGAAGGAAGGAAGGAAGGAAGGAAGGAAGGAAGGAAGGAAGGAACAGTCAGAAGAGATGGGGTCAATTTGACCCGGGAGGACGACACAAGGGTTAATTCATGGCTTATTTATCCATAAACAGGGCAAACATACAAACCACATGAGGACAGACTTGAAGAGTCAAAGAGCTAAACGCTAATGTGCTTATCGCGACATACATTTCGACCCTACTGCATCCTCATTAGGCAAGTGACCAACATGAGTAACATCATGCTTAAATCATTATAAACTGATTCTGTAATAGGGCCTGATATATATATACAGTCAGCTTTGCAGTGGGTGATGGTGGTAATGGACTCTACTTATATAGCACTTTTCTAGTCGTTATGGCCACTCAAAGCACTTTTACACTACATATCTCATTCACCCATTCACACACACACACACACACATTCACACACTGATGGCAGGAAGCCAACATGCACATCAGGAGGAAACTTACCATCTTTCAAAGAAACCGGAGCAATTTGGGGTTAAGTATCTTGCCCGAGGACGCATCGACATGTGGACTGAAGGAGCCGAATCGAACCGCCAATCTTCAAATGGATGGACGACTGCTTTACCTCCTGAGCCCCCCAGCCATGTACTGGATTGTATTATCTTGAAGAGTATCCTTAGTCTGAGGTCTTAGTCGGTGGTGTTGGTGTGTATATATTATATTTTGGCCAAGTCATGTATGTTAATGGAGTGGACAAAATATTAACCCTTTCATGCATGAATTATGATAACCACAGTCAGGATGTTTCTATTTCTTTTTAAGCATGAAAAAAAAGTAACATTATTTTCTTTACTGGAGGTCTTAATAACTTTATAACAAAAAGCCAAGTTGCTAAAAAATAGTCCTGTGAGTAAAACATGATAAATGCTGTAATAAAATTTGTAAGGTTGACCAGCGGTGATTTTAAGTTTTTAAGAAGGAGGCATGAGATGGAAGCAAAATTGCCACCAAGGTGGTATTTATCATTCACCCAACATGCTGCATGACACCAACACTGAACTGAACTTACATTAAACACGCCCTGGCTGCCTTATATACCCTCCCACTGCAGGAAATTAGCCAGACCAGCCCACCGAGTGTAGGTTAGGTGAGTCCACAATCATATTATCTAATAAATATTTAGATAAAACCAACACCATCCTCAATATCATCATAGAATAAATATTTACATACATACAAACTCTTATCCTGACTCAATCACATCTACATATCTGCATAACCGTCTACATGAACTTTGCCCCTGTCTGTACTAACCCTAACCCCCCCCCCCCCCTATCTAGGAGCAATGGTTTGGTCCTAGAGCTTTTAAGAAGCCTCTTTGGATCAGGTCACCATTTTGCCTGTTAAAGAGACAACCAAGAAAGAGGTGAGTACAACATCCTCAATTGATACACACACACACAATATCCTGCCTTGCACAGTGACTACTACTGGAGTAACACTAGGGTTTAGGGTCCTCCTGTGCCCCCCAGGCCCTCCCCTCTGATACTCCACATGGCAAGGACAAAAGATTCAAATGTTTGTTACTTCAATAAACCTTATCCCTAACATCAACACAAACACACCATTCAATCAATCATTTAACCTTCGAGTCGCCCTCCCGGGTCAAACCCTTGGTCTCCATTACAAGTACATGTAAGACTATTTAAATTATTTAAAACCACAAAAGTTACTGCAGATAACTTCCTGTTTCTGACTGTTACTGATAGCATGTCTGCTCTCTACTTAAATTTTGATATATTCTTTCTTCCAGTGAATACTTATCCATTGTACACTTAAGCACACGCCAGTCTGTAGTTTGTTTTAAAGCGCCCTTGCTTTTTCGATCTTTTAGCAACCTACTGCTTACTTGCTTTTGCTCCCCTGTTAGCTCTACAGCTAGTCTTGGTTAGCAGTTAGCCATGGCTTCTCTTTCTCACTCTCCTGCTCTGTCTTGCTCGGTGTGTCACATGTTTAGCTACTCCCCTGCCTCCTTTGACAGTATTGATACCTGTACTAAGCGTAGTTTGTTTGTAGACTTGGAGGCGAGGCTTAGTGAGTTAGAAGCATGGCTCTGCACCTAGGAAAGGAAAGGCCGGGCTGTTGTATTGGATTGCACTAGATTGTGTGGCTGTTGAATGTACAATACAGCCTAATGCCTTTAACTGCTGATTGTATGACTGACTTTTTTTAGGCACTGATAATGTATTTAATTTGGATTATGTATCAAGTTCTACTATGATTTGTACTGATTTGGTGTCTATACCTTCCTTTCTTTCTTCTCCATTTGTCTGATAGAGACCCAGTGGAGTCTAAAAGCTTTCATTTCTCAGTCAGGTACATTCTCAGGAGCTGAAATCCAGACACTGTGTAGGAATCACAGGATCACACAGATTGATTTGCAGCCTTTAATAGTGTAAACAGACGTAACGTTTCAGCACTACTGTGTCTTCATTAGAGCCAAAGGAGACAAAGGTGTAGAACAAATGTATGCAGTATATAGTGGACCTGAGGATAGGCGTGCTGCATTTGTTACTGGGTAGAAGGTGGAACAGGAATTCAGACTTATTAGTTAATACATACAAAAACACCAAGGAGAAAACAAGACTCCACATCTTTTACTCACGTGAAATCAAGCACAAAAGGTTCATGTTCTGCAGCAAACACATCATGAATTAGAGGAAGCATGAGAAAGTCAGCTCTATATTAGGACCCAAGGGTCCAATATGCTTCTCTGTAAAGCAGTGAGCTCTCCCTTTAGGAGATGGTGACATTTTTTTCTATTCCCCAGAACTTTAATGAGGCTGCAGAGCTACAGTCCGCCTGTCTCAGTATTATCTCATCACATAATACACGTTTGAGTCCAGGTTTCTGCTAAGATATGCAAATCCTCAGTGGCCAGCAGAGACTTCACTGTACTTAATTCTTTTATAATGATCATGTTATCATGATTATGTTTAGCAAACAATGTTTAGCAAGATCACATTTTATATATATCCATCATAAACACAAAAATTCCTTAGAATTAAAAAAAAAGTTTTATTCTGATTGTTGGCACATAGACTGTATAAAAGAAATGGACGTAACATCTGTGACGTCACCCATTGGTTTGTGGACTGCTGCTCGGAAGCCAATAGTTTAGAATCTAGGCAGCGCCATCTTGAAAATTTCAGGTGCATGCTGGGAAAAATAAAAACACGGATTCTACTTATATGGGCATGAGGCGGAGCCATGGGTGGAGCGGGAGGTTGCTATGGTTGCAAGGACTGGATCTCGAGGACATTGGGCAATCAACCTGTCAATCAGGACGTAGCCACGCCCTAATGCATACCCTGCTTTATCGTCACATATAAAATCAGGGAGGCCAAAATGTCCCAAATGAACATCATACTGCATTGAAGAAGGCTTTAAACTAACGATTGAGACCATAAACACATTTTGAAAACGTTTACTGAGGTTAGAAATCAAGTGAGAAGTTGGTGAATTCTCCATTGACTTGTATAGAGACGGTCGCCCCCTGGTGGCCTTTTGATAGAATGCAGCTCTAAGTTACTTCTGCGTTGGCCAGATCCGAAACTATTGGCTTCCGAGCAGCAGTCCACAAACCAATGGATGACGTCACGGATGTTACGTCCATTTCTTTTATACAGAATTGGGTGGAGGTTATGTGGTCGACGGGAAAACAACAGTAAGTGGTTTTGTTTCCTACGATAGTAAACTGAATATCTTTTGGTTGTGGACTGTTGGTCTGAACAAAACGAGACATTTAATGATGTCTCCTTAGGCTTTGAGAAATAGACATCTAACATTTTATAGACCAAACAACTAATTGACACCAGATTGATAATCAGAATAATCATTAAATGCAGCCCTATTCTCATCAAACCGTTTCCTGAGCCTTCGTGCTTTAATGAAACATCCATATTTGAAGCATTGAGTTACTTATTTATTCATGTACTTTCTTTTTATGTGTCACCCATCCTTAAGTATGACATTAGTATGTTGTGCATAGTGTTGAAATAATGCAGCAAAAAATCCCTCGACAACCTTCATTTTGATTCAGAGTGACAGGATCACGATAACGTCAGAATAAAGCGGTAAAACAATATTCCCAGTCGTAGCAGCCGTGAGGTTTGATAGCACTTTAATGCTTTCCTGATGACACTTTTGAACTTGTTTTAAATGTCAAACCATCTACTACATGCCTCCATTTTCTAAAAAACTTTTATTTCCAAATTCCCTTTGAAAGGAAAAAAAGGTATTTCAGATTGTCATTAAGTGTGACTGATGCTACTTTCATTTTGGTGACACTCGTACCAAAATGCATCAAAGACTTTTAATTCACTTTTTTTTCTCTTCTGCAGGTTTGGATCATATTCAACACTCATGAATGTGTGTTTGTATTTCTTTAACCCTCCTGTCGTCCTCCCGGGTCAAATATTGACCCCGTCTGTTTTGACTGTTCCATCTTTCCTCCCTTCCTCCCCCCTACCTTCCTCCCTTCCTTCCTCCCCCCCTTCCTCTTTTCCTTCCTCCCTCCCCCCTTCCTTCCTCCCTCCTTCCCTCTCTTCCTCTTTTCCTCTCTCCCTCCCTCCTCCCTTCTTTCCTCCATCCTTCCTTTCTTCTTTCCTTTCCCCCCTACCTTCCTTCCTTTCTTCCTCCCTCCCTTCCTCTTTTCCTTTCTCCCTCCCTCCTCCCTTCTTTCCTCCATCCATCCTTCCTTCTTTCCTTTTCTCCCTTCATTCCTCCTTCCTTCTTCCTACCTCCCTTCCTCTTTTCCTTTCTCCCTCCCCCCTTCCTTCCTCCTTCCTTCCTTTCCTTCCTCCCTCTCTCTTTCTTTCTCCCCTTCCTTCTGTCCTTCCTTCCTTCTGTCAATCCTTCCTCCCTCCCTTCTTCTTTTCCTTTCTCCCTCCCTCCTTCCTTCCTTCCTTCTTCCTCCCTTCCTCTCTCCTTTCTTTCCTCCCTCCTTTCCTCCCTTCCTTCCTCCCTCCTTTCCTTCCTTCTTCCTTCCTTACTTGACTTGAGGACAACAGGAAGGTTAATGAATGCATTAGCCTGTACATGTAATTCTTCCACCACTCATGCATGTGTGTGTGATTGTGTATGAGAGTGTGTGTGTGTGTGTGAGAGTGTGTGTGTGTGTGTGTGTGAGAGAGTGTGTGTGTGTGTGTGTGTGTGTGTGTGTGTGATTTGGCAAACATATGCAGAACAGTAGGCGTCCTGTCGTGTTTCCATGCCGTGAAAAGCAGAATTTATTTCAGAAGTAGGCTACAGTGTTCTTTACAGCACCTACATCTGTGCCATGAGGGAGTAATGCTGCTGATTTAGCTCCTTTCACATTACACCATACATGACCAAGCAGACCTACTTTATTTCCTCTCCATTTTCCCCTCTATTTCTCCTCCTCCTTCTGTGTTTCTCTTCACCCCCACCTCCTTTTTTTTCGGAGGGAGAAAGATTTTGGCTTCTCATTTAACGCAACACCGATTAAAATGTGATCTAAATGTTTGGCAGGTTTTTTTTCTTTTTTCCCCCCTTCCTGGCAGCTAATGTCAGCTCTCTTGAACGCCCCGCTCACAAAACTGCCACGATCACACGTTTCCAATCCAAAACGCCCGGCGAGGATAACCGCGGTTTAAAGTTGTTCGCCAGTTGTCGCCTCGCTCTTCCTCCACCACTCCCACCGTCTCGCCATCTTTAAGAGGGCCAGAGTTAACAGACTGAATACTGTCCTCCAGTTTCTCTCTCTCTCTCTCTCTCTCTCTCTCTCTCTCTCTCTCTCATCCCTCTTTCCTTCTCACTTCACTTTAGTTTCTATCTCGTCACACTGGTTTGCCATATGTGGAACATTATGCTGTTCTGGTGGCATCTGTCTGCTTCTCTGTGTCTGGAAACACTCTACTTCACATCATTATTAAAAAAAACAACATACAGAGCACACAGTAACTGATCTATCGAGCTTCTCTTCACTCTTTCATGCACAGTGGTCAACAGCTGTTTTCTTATATATGCATGATGTTATTGTCATGTAATGTAATTGGTTGAATAAGAAAAGTTATTTTATTTCCCATGCTTAAAGAGAAATAAGAACATTTAGGGAGAAAGATCCTGCCTCGCTTATCATGAGTGAATGAAACTGTTAATTGGCTTTATTTTGTTGTTTTAATTATTTAACTACCCACATTTTATTCCAGCATGTTTTACTCACAGGAAGTTATTAAGACCTCCAGTAAATAAGTAAGAAAATTACTTTTTTTCATGCCTAAAGAGAAATAAAAACCCCTGACTGCAGTTATCATAAGTCTTGCATGAAAGGGTTAAAGCACTGTATGGCTCATCACAAGTCACTGATTGATCTGAAACCCTTGAAGCTACCTTTAAAAAATCTACATCCAGATCTTCCAAAAGCAAGGCAAGACAAGGCAAGGCAGTTTTATTTATATAGCGCATTTCATACACAATGGCAACTCAATCATGTAATTTGAGAAACATTAAAACATACAATTAACCCCCCACACTAATAATAAAAACAGAGTATAGAAAAATTAAAGGGAGAAATAAAATGCTAGAATAGAGCATTAAATATTAGATTGCAGCATAAAATAATGATTTGCTTTAAAATCATTAAAAGGACATAGACTGTAAATGAAAGATTAAAATGTAAAGTGGGTGGAGTATCTTTGCTGCAACCTATAAACACCTTCCAGAGTGGAGTTTGTCTCCAACAGTGAATACAACTCTCATGGACTGTTGTTTTTTGTTTTCATGTTGGTCAGTCCTGAGCTGCTCTCAATACTTTTCTCCAGCTGTTACCTTCACACCTGTCCTGTATCAGTCTCTTCTCAGTCAATCAACTTCCTGCCTGCCCCTACTGTCTACTCATCTATTCCCCATTCCCTTATTAGTTCTGTCTGTGTTTAATTCTTGGTTTGCAGTTCAGTACTTTTTCTTCATCCTCTCATGGACTTGTGTTTTTTTGTTCTCATGTTGGTCAGTCCTGCCCTGCTCTGCCCTGCTCTCAGTACTTTTCTCCAGCTGTTACCTTCACACCTGTCCTGTATCAGTCTCGTCAGCGCCGCTCTGCTACCAGTCTGCCCCTATGTCTACTCATCTATTCCCCATTCCCTTATTAGTTCTGTCTGTGTTTAATTCTTGGTTTGCAGTTCAGTTCAGTTCAGCTCTGCCAGCTTTTATTTTTTGCCCACACATTTAAGAATTCTTCATCCTAGCCTCTTTACATTTGCTTCCACCTGCTCCGCTATTTACGACAACAACCCTGAACACTCAGAGTCATTCCCTTCATAATTATTGTCTCGTTAAAACAGGGATCTCGTAATTTATACTATAAAAATCTGTGTCCTGCGGGCCGTGCTTTACCACACACATCATGTTTGTACGATGAGGACAAATATCTTTTGATGCTGAAATGGAAAAAGCAGTCCATCTTTAGTGGCTTCACACAAGTCTAACAATAAAAGTGTCATGCAATTTAATGGCCCACTGATATCATCATTTCATATGTACACATCCACTCCTCTGGAAACTGAAGGGGTTTTAACTCCTCACTTAATAAAACATCATTATGTAGTGTCTCTGTGGTGATCTCTGAACCAGCAAAGCTCTTATTATTCTGACATTAAGACTTTTAAAATGTCTTAACTGTTTGGAGTTTGGTTTAATTAAGAGGAAAAAGATGAGAGGAAACCGTGGTTACTGTCGTTGCATTTCAGCCCTTCATCAAATTTGACATTTTAAGCACAAAGTAAGCACCACTATTCTTAAAAAATATGATTCAGACCAAGTTTGGAGTGACTGTGCGTGATCATAATGTAGCTGGAACAAAAGGAAGTCTGGAGTCTAGTATGAAGAATAATCTACAGCCTTTCTAGCAGCTCCATAAGAGCAACATGTTCACCATGCATGTATGTTAAGCAGGTATAATGTTTACCATCTTTAACCTTGCTGTCGTCCTCCTGGGTCAAATTGACCCCGTCTGTTTTGACTGTTCCTTCCTTTTTCCTTCCCTTCTTCTTTCCTTCCTTATTTCCTGCTGGAGCAGCCGCATGAGTTGGTAGAGTCGGAGGGACCAGAGCAGCCGCAGTCCGAGCAGCCCAAGCAGCCGCCGGAGCAGCCGGAGCAGCCGGCAAAAGCTGCGAAAAGGAAGCTGACTTCCTCCGCCAACTCCCCCGCTGAGGAAAGGCTCGCCGATTATAAAAGTATGTTTTAAGAAGATATTTAAAAGAGATTACTGTCTCAGAGATATTTCACTAAAAAACTCCAGAGGTCAAGCTGCTCATAAAGCTAGATGTAAAGCCAGATGATCAACAAAGTCATTGAATGCATCGTCACCATGTCTGCAAACATGTGTGCCACTCCATTTATTAGATTTTGGGATATTTCAAGTTAAACTTTGACTTGCAGGTGGAAATAAGATGAAAAGTAACACAGAAGATGTGATATCAGTAGCTGAGTTTTAAATTACTGCTTTTCTAAAGAGATTATGTGCGTCACCGTCCAAGTGTGACGCATCTGCATCCATGTGTGCAGGTGTTTTGATGTGCGTCAGACTACAACAGTCACCACTACCACCCGCTGCTTAATGTAAGCTACACTTAGAGTGTTTACAGACCTCTGCTATCTTGTCTGGTTCAAATGGACTCTGGTTCATTTTCCTCCTTTTGTGTGATTCATTTGGGCAAGCATGAACACAGCAGTTGTACTCGTGTGTTGGATCCAAACAAGCATACAAACAACTCCGCAGCAGTTTCTTTGTGAAGTGAAGGTTTTGAAAATGTCCTTAGTCACAGTTCTCTGCTAGCAGTCGACTTGGTGAAATGGAGCAGCTGAATAAGTGGGAGAAACTGAAGGTGATTTTTTTTTTGTCAGTGTGGGACTTGGGATTGCAGGTTGGTGCTATTTCCAGCAGCTGTACCTGTGCTGACCTGGTATGTATTAGCGAGTTAGCGAGTCTCATGTCTCTCCGGGTCTCAGTGTTTGTTTTTGGCAGAAATCCTCCCACTGTGAAAGACAGGCAGGCTGCTCTGGTTCTGGTTTTCAGCAGCGGCCGTCCTCTGGCTCGTCCTCATGTCTGTGTCCTCAAGTACATGAAGACCGCTGTCACACTTAACTCTTACATAAGGGGAAAATCTAAACTAGGGGTCTTCAACGTTTTCCAGGCCAAGGACCCCCAAACTGATGGAGATGGAGCAGGGACCCCCTATATACTGTATGAAATTGTGTTTCATATTAAACCAGACATCCCGACCTGCAAAAAGTTCCTGTTACACTTGGTGTCAGTCCGGGTGGGGTGGGGGAGATTGTGTCTCATTTGCAGGCGTCAGGGAGCCGCTGTCAATATGTGGGAGAGTTGGGATGTCTGTAATACACAGGTTCATATATTCATGCTTTTATTTTAAACATGTGCAAGGTATACGGCTTCGTGATTGGCACAGCAGCGATAGGGGGCGGGTCCTCCTCGTTGGTGGGACAGATGTTGTGAATGAACCGGTGCCCAGGTTGAAAAAGGTCCTGTGTGTCGCTGAATGTGTGCACTGCTGACTGAAAGACGTCTTCTGCCTCCATTTATCTGTTCACTACAGTAAAACTTTCGTGATCCCCCTGCAGTACCTCTGCGGACCCCCTGTTGAAGACCTCTGATCTAAACTAAAAATATAACGTCAAAGATCAACGTAAGCACTCAAAAAACAAATATCTCATCTTGTAAAATGTGACACTGGTGTTGTCTTGAGTTTATTAATTAGTAGAAAAATGTTCTTCTCTAAAATGTACTGTACAAAGATGTGAGTTAAAATTAAGATGGTGATCAATGAAGGTTCAAGGTTTGTTTATTGTCATTTAAGAACATGCTTTCACATCAGCAGAACGAAACTTGCACTCAAGTCCCAGCAGCGTAATAAAGTGACAAAATAGAAAATAAATAATAAATTAGGGTTTGAATTGAATAATCCTTCGAAATAAAAAACCCTCCTATCTAAGGTTAACTATTAAAGTAACTTAATAACTTAGCCTCGGATGTGGACCGTACTGGTGGAGGTCCACACTGATAATGCTTTCTTTTGTATGGACCATGATGAGCCGTTCAAAGCTTTTCATGATTATCAGGCCATTACTTCTGAGTTTTTTCGGCACTGTGATGATGTTAGCGGTCAATCTATACAAGCTGAAAATGTTTCAACATAGAAGCTGAATTACTCCACTAAACCATAATTTACCTTCAGTGATAATTAGCACTGAACTGATGTGTACAGAAGAGAGGAAAGTGGACTTCCTCTTCAATCGTCTTCTTACAAAAAGGGCCTATAGTATGTCTGACATGAGAAACCTATTTAATGTGCTTAATCCCGGCGCTGAAATGTGCTTGTCACATGGCAGCTGGTACTGTATATATACACACAGAGAGGCTGACCCCACAGGATGCATGAAAAACGACCAACAGATGGGACGGAGGCTTTAAGGGGTGAATTCAGAGTCTTTCTTTTAGGAAGGAAGGACGACAACAAAAAGCAGGTGCACTTCAACACATATGGAGTTACATATCTACTAGTGACGATACACTCAGCTCACGTGACACGATATTGGGTTCACGAGATCGAGACGAGACGAGATTTTAACTTTATTTTTAAGAAAACTTCAATGAGGAAATAAATGACTGTTCTTTTATTTTGAAATTCACAAAATGGAAATTGAATTGAAATGTTTTAACTAATCATCTTTTAATGAATCACTTTAGTTCTACTTTCTAAATATATAATTATCATATGCAGTATGCAGCACTGTAAAAGGTTTCCCCATATAGATATTTTATAGATGGATAATTTATTTATTTATGGAAATGGCAACCATAAATACAAAAGTTAGATATAATCACAAATACTAATAAAAAGTAAATTATAAAGAGTAGAAACAATTTTAATATATAAATATAAATTAAATAAAGAATCCCATTATCACAAATTATAACATATTGCTAATTAAAAAAAAACAGAAATAAAAGTAAATTGCACAAATCTTGTATCACATAAATACACTAGTAGAACAACATAGAGTCAAATACCTCATCATTATCATCATCATCATTATCATCCTCACACACCTGTATTCTTCAGACAACACTGAAGGTTTTTGGGGACATTGGGTTTCTTCTTCTTCTGGTCCAGCCTGACTGATTCATTTATTTATATTAAGGAAACACAGTAAAACACAGGAAAACGTATAAATATACACATGAGGAAGTTCAGGAGTTAATTTGTGGAAGGGTTTGACTCTCGTAATAAATCTGTCTCAATTAAATAAATGGTGGTTCAATCTTTGCTTTTCCACATTTAACCTCAGGTATGGGCTTAATTTAAAGAGGATGGACTATGTTTGACTTGCTGGCACATTAGGAAGGAAGGAATTGTTTGAGAATGTAAAAGGGGTTTTACAAATATATATATAGGTGTGTTAATAAAGTTAAGTAATGGAGCATGAAAGGCAGAGAGTAGTTGTAGTAGTTCATCTTCAATGCAGACGAGTTTTAGAATTCAATAAATTAATAACTAGCTTTGCAGAGAGTACACATCATCCTCCAGACTAACACACACACACACTGCTCCACTTTATAAAATGTCAGCCGACTCTGGTCAGACGAAGGAAACAACTGTATTTCATTTCAAAGAACTGCATCTGTACAACTTTGTGCACACAGATGACTTGCATTGTTTTTTGGGGGTTTTATTGTGCAGAAAAAACAAGGTATACATGGAAAGAAAAAGGAAAAAATGTGTGTGTGTGTGTGTGTGTGTATCCTTCAGTCATTATGTCAATTGTGTGTCCTTTCTGTAGTATTAGTTGTGGCAGAGGAGGATTCAGCTCTCCTTTATGAAGTTGATAAATGGAAGCCAGATTTTTATTATACTGTTCAATTTTGTCTTTTATTGTGAAGGTCAGTTGTTCCATATTTGAATGGTTTGTTAAGTGATTTGAGCCACTGTGTGATTGAGATTTTTCCAAGATTAGTAGTATTATTAGTGCCACGGGTGGGCAGCCCCGAGGCATCTCTTAATCTCCTCCATACTTATTATTCTTCCGCCAAATTTCAGCGAGTAACTCCTCCCGCAGCTTTGAGAAAACCCTGACAATATATACATCAAAACCATAGACTGTATAAAAGAAATGGACGTAAAATCCGTGACGTCACCCATTGGTTTGTGGACTGCTGCTCGGAAGCTAATAGTTTCAAATCTGGGCAGCGCCATCTTGAAAATTTCAGGTGCATGCTGGGAAAAATAAAAACATGGATTCTACTTATATGGGCATGAGGCGGGGCCATGGGCAGAGCGGGGAGGTTGCTATGGATGCCAGGGCTGGATTTCGAGGACATTGGTCAATCAACCTGTCAATCAGGACGTAGCCACGCCCTAATGCATACCCTGCTTTATCATCAAATATAAAATCAGGGAGGCCAAAATGTCCCAAATGAACATCATACTGCATTGAAGAAGGCTTTAAACTAGCGATTGAGACCATAAACACATTTTGAAAACGTTTACTGAGGTTAGAAATCAAGTGAGAAGTTGGTGAATTCTCCATTGACTTGTATAGAGACGGTCGCCCCCTGGTGGCCTTTTTATAGAATGCAGTTCTAAGTTACTTCGGCATTGGCTTCATTTCAGAGGACCAGAACTCCCCGTCTAGTCTGTACAAGAGACATTGGCCTTCAACACCTTGTAAGACACTGACTTTATTTATTTGATCTTTTAATTTATTTTAGTTGTATTTTACATGTAATTTTATGCCTCGTGAGCTGTTATGTCTTTTATTGATTCTTCTGTGCAACACTTTGGTCCACTGTGCTTAACAAATAATGTGATTTTCCACTTTCATTTCATGAATCTCATACATACAGCAGACTGAATACTTCCCAATAATTGCAGTTAACTTTTTAAATTTACCCTTGCAAAAAAAAGTTGGACTCTACCATAAACGTTATTCAGAGCTTTTTCTAATAGTCAGACTGACCTTCATCAAGTCCAGTTAGATTAATTGCTAAATATTACATATTGCAGTTCAGCAGACTGCAGGCATGAGTGAATGGTGAAAGTAACAGTCTGAAAACAGAGGTCCATTTCCTGTGTGGAGTCAAGAATTGATTTAAGAAATCTATTCTGAAATGAATCGTGACCCTGACACTTGGAAGCTAATCAAATACCCCCCAACTCCCAAAAATATGTAGTCGTGATGATGTAAAATGCTGCCGTCCTCGAGACGCTGGAGCACATTGCTGCTGAGAAATAATAGTGTTTTATCCTGACATGAAAAAAGGAAACAAAGGGTGTGATGTGTCATGTCGTATTGTACCGGTGTGTGGTGGTGGCCTTTAGAGCTGCAAAGAACAGAGAGGTGGTTGTTCAGGAAATAGTTTTGACAAGTGAGAGTCTTGAGTTAAAGGTTATGATTTTAAAATATCATAAGTGTTATTTCAAAGTGTTATTTCCACTCAAAAAATGTGTTGGTTTTCTTCTTCTTGTTTCTTCAGTTGGACAGTTGTGCAGAGTTTCATGTTCATCTGGTGAAGGGTGTAAAGTAGGAGGTTCAGAAAAGGTAGATTATTGTCATCACCGTGGAAACGAAGGCCATCAAACTTCACTCTTAAAGGCCGTCCACACTGAGAATGATAGGTATAAATAGATAGTTTTAACCTTTGTGTCGTCCTCCCGGGTCAAATTGACCCCGTCTGTTTCGACTGTTCCTTCTTTCCTCCCTTCCTTCGTTCCTTCCATCTGTTCTTCCTCCCTCCTTCTCTTTCTTTCCTTCTTCTCTCTTTCCTCCCTTCCTTCTGTCCTTCCATCTTTCCTTCCTTCCTCCCTTCGTCCTCTCCTTTCTCCCTCCCTCCCTCCTACCTTCCTTCCTTCCTTCCTTCCTTCTTTCCTCCCTCCCTCCTACCTTCCTTCTTTCCTCCCTCCCTCCTACCTTCCTTCCTTCCTCCCTCCCTCCTACCTTCCTTTATTCTTTCCTCCGTCCTTCTTACCTCCTTTCCTTCCCTCCTTCCTTCCTTCCTTCCTTCCTTCCTCCTTTTCTTTCTCCCTTCCATCCTTCCTCCCTCCCTTCCTCCCTTCTTCCTCCTTTCCTTCCTTCCTTGACTCGAGGACAACAGGAGGGTTGATGCAGCGGTGCACTTTAACACACCGTGCTTCAAACATCTGCTGCAGGTCAGTCTGGTCTGTAAATACTGAAACATCACAGCAACTAGTGTCTGAAATACTTCTGATCAACACACTGAATCAGCACACACCTCTGAACTCTACTGCTTTTCTTTTTATTTCATTTCATCAATAATTAGGTGCAGTTATCATTCGCAGTGTGGTCGGCCCTTTAAAGGTTTATATCAATTAATCTAGAATTATAATAGTGCAGTGATAAAGGGACAGAGGACAAATATACACATGGGTCTCCAAGTCTTAAAAGAAACATATACAAGATGACATTTACACAATAAATCAGATTAGTCCCAGGTCTTAAAATAAGGTTAATGATGTTTTCAATTAAACTAAATGTACATAGGATAAGATGTAAACTCAAGAATGGCATAAATCCTCTGCCAGGTCTTTAAAGAAGACTTGAGTGGACCAGGTGAACTTAATCAAGACAATTAGGAGGAGTGGATTTAGATTAGGGTGAACAGAAGAGCCAATTCATGAGAAGGAAAGGAGAGAAAAAAGGAAATGAGGAAAAGGAAGTGGAATAAATAAAAGAAAAAAGTGAAATTTTACCCAAAAAAGGACATTGTCTCTATATTTGCATTAAATTACGAGAATTTTTTGAGACATGAGTTTGATTTATGGTCCAGTGTCCAACTTACACACATGTGATGTTAAAACTCAAAGCCTCCAGTGCACAAATATTAAGAAAGGACTTTTTTAGTGAAGTAGGAGACATGTGTCCAGATTTACATATAGATATATAATGGATTTATCATTTAGGGAAAAAGAGTAGGTGTTTTAATGAGGTAATTGAATGTTTTTTGGCGGGAAAACTATATTAGACACACATTATTTAAAGCAGAGTATTTTTATAACACATATCTGAAGGGGATCTTTCATTTTTTTTAAACTTACCTTTTAATACCCATGACCCGGAGGCGCTGTTGCCATGGCGAAGAAGCCAGTCAAGAAGCACAAACTTTTTTTTTTTTTTGCAAATGGGAACAAAATACTCTCAGTAGATGCTGAATTCGTCATGTGAATGTGATCACAGAACCAGAAATGTTCACAGTTGATTATCTTCATACTGATGTTTTTGAGTCGGGATTGTTTGATGCCCGTCCAAGCCTTGGATGAGCTCCAACTCCAGCTGTCACTCGCCTAACGTTGCACATACGCACCAAAACGAGTGTGACTTTTTTACTTCCAGACACTAATATGCCCCAAATAACTCCTCCACACACACACACATACACACACATACACACACATCACAACTCTATTAACTATACATCTTGCTGCTATTATTCAGTGTCTCCATTTTCCATTACAGACAGGCCTCACAGCTTCAACTGTAGGTCCATCTATTGTACGGCACCATTAGGTTGCTGGCTCACAAATCTCGATGAGGTCATAGACAGTTCAGTAGAGCGTGATGAAGTGTTTGGGTGTTGGATGAAGGGGAGATAATACACCCTTAACCCTGTCATTCATCCCTTCTGCTCCGGCCTTCATCTGGCAGATGCTGTAAACAAGTCAGACATCTACACCCGCTCCACTGGGTCTATAAAATACATATATATATATAGCCTACCTGGGACTTGAGCTCTCACAAGCACATATTTACTCACAAAAAGCTACAAAAAAGACACTGACAGCTACTTTTATTTATTTATTGTGTGTATGTAGAAGCTAAATTATTGATATTTAACATACAAAGGTTTCATTCATGGTCTTTTATACACTGACTTACCCATATTTGACTTCTGAGGAATGTCTGATATCTATTCTTGGACTGTCAACCTTGCCAAACAGACATGACTTTGCAGAGGAAATAACAGCAACAATAGAGGATGTCACATTTTTTTTTGTTTTTGGGTTTATAGCACGCACCTTTTGACTGAAATAGGGTGTCTGTCTAAATAACTGAAAAGCTGTCGTGTGATGGCATCAGAATTACAACAACATGACTCGGGTCAGTGGTAGAGGTTGTGTTGATTTTGCACCATATCTGCAGGAAACCCTGTGCTGATGGTGAAATGTGGAGGTTTTTGAGGCTTTGGTTAAATGGTGGTGCTGTTGTGATGAATATGGTGAAAAATGCATGTATTTAAAGAAGGAAATATTTAGCTCTTTTGTGGGTTTATGTATGTGGAAATGTTCCCTGCAAGTCAAAAGTCAGAGTTTCAGTGCAATTGCAAACCCATTTCTCTCTCTCCTCTTGTTTCCCGTTGGCCTCTCTGCCACAAACTGTATAATAAAGGCCAAAAGCCCCCCCAAAAAAGTCAGGTTTTCCAGCTCCTCTGAATGTTTTTTTCTGCAATGTTCTTTTTAGAAAATAAACATGGCCATAGATGGTTGCTAAGGTTGTTGCTAATGTTTTTCTATGAGATGTCCACTCTCATATTTTAAATCAGATTTTGGCTTGAAACACGTACGGATGTATTTGAGAAGTTGAAATTTCAAAGTACGAGAGAAAGTAGTGAAATCTTCCTGTCGTCCTCCCGGGTCAAATTGACCCAGTCTGTTTTGACTGTTCCTTCTTTCCTCCCTCCCTCCTTCTCTTTCTTTCCTTCCTTCCTTCTTTCCTTCCTCCCTCCTCTCCTTCTTTCCTCCCCTCTACCTGCCTCCTTTCCTTCTTTCATCTGTCCTTCTTTACTTCTTTCCTCCCTTCCTCTTTTCCTTTCACCCTCCCTCCCTCCTTCCTACTTTCCTCCCTACCTCCCTCCTACCTTTCTTCCTTCCTTCTTTCCTCCCTCCTTTCCATCCTTTTTCCTCCCTTACTTCTTTCATCCCTCCTTTCCTTCCTTCTTCCTCCCTTCTTTCCTCCTTTCCTTCCTCTTTTTTAAAGTACGAGAAAAAGTAGTGAAATCTTACTAAGTTTGTTGCATGAGGCTTTAAAGAGACAGAAGCTAAAACGGCCTGTTTCTGACAGATGCTGAACTAAGGGTCTGCATAAAGAGCCAGTATAAGATAAATAAGGAGTTTTTTAAAACTGTAAATCATGCAAACATATTCTAGTATCGAGCCCTAGATTGAAAGTGTAGAGCTGGAAATGAGCGAAGTGGTTGAGGGGAGTATGAGGTCCAAAATCAGTAAAATACTGGACACATCTCATCACATCTTTGATGAAATGAACAGGCTGAGAAGTACTTTTAACAACCGTCTCATCCCATCGAGGTGTTTTGAAGGAGCACTTCAAGCATGTCAAAAGTCATGTGGCTGCACAATGCCGCCTGCTGCAATTAACCCGAGTCTCAGCCAACTCTGTAGTGTGTGTGAAGCCCACAGCATGACGGACACTTCTCATGAACTCTACTATATCATACTGGACTTTAACTGTCATACCATTACCATTTATACTGTCCATTCTATGTTTTAATACAATACTGATGCATACCATTACATATAATGTAATATACATATTTTTATATACTTTATCCTTTACTTATTGTTCCTAATTCTATTTCCTTACAAAAGGTCTGCTGCTATAAGACTGCAGTTTCTATCTATCTATCTATCTTTTTAGGCTTTCAACCTACTGTAGAAGCATGGGAGTCTTTTTTCAGTTAGTTTGGCATGGCAACCGGCTTTAAATATGACTAAATAATAGCCACAAGCCTTGGATGTAATTGCAGTGAAAAACAAGCCAGACAGAGACATGAAAAACAGAGATGGACCAAATTCATGGACATTTTATTATCGCAAAATTTCATATTTGCTGAATTAATCGAATATTGTCCCAGGATTTTTGACTTGAAATCGCTAAAACAGTTTAAATTGGTGATTAAACAATACACGTATGAGTAAATCTTTACCGTGTTTCATGTCTGTACATTTAAAAGTCAAAATAAAGTCATCACGAGTCAAGCTGACACGCTGCACTGTACTTACAAAACTCACACACACACACACACGGACTCACGAGGCTGGTGGATGTTTTTCTCCGTGTTCAGAACACCTGGGCTTTGTTTTTTTGGATCACAGGAGACAGCAGACCTATCGTTGGACCGCCTGTCTCCCATTATAACAGCAGCAGTCTGCCCGGGCCACAGAGACCAAGCATCCAACAAGCCATTATATCGCTGCTGCGCTTGACAGAAGCTCAGAGAGCAACCATCAGACCTCAACTGGAACTAAATGACATAACCCCCCTTTTCCTCTTTCTCTCTCTCTCTCTCTCTCTCTGTGTCCTCTCTCTCTCTCTGTGTCCTCTCTCTTTCTCTTTGCCTTGCTTGATCTTTTTCGTCTCCTCTTTTCCCTTTCAACAAGCTTTCTCTTCTCCGTCCTTTCTCCCCTGTGGTGTCTCATCTCCATTTTTTTTTTTTTTACTTTTAACTCCTCCACTGCGCTGTCGGTTTCTCACCCTGCTTTTATCTTTCTGTCCCTCTCCTCTTTCGTCTCACTTTCATATTCCCCCTTGTCCCTGAGTCTCTCTCTCTCTCTCTCTCTCTCTCTGTCTCTCTGTCTGTCTGTCCATCCATCACATCCTGTCATCTCAGCGTATGTGACAGCTCGGTGGATGCAGAGGACAGACGATGACTTACTCCCCCACTTACTCCTCCGACACACCCAGGGTGGGACTCGCCAAAGTCGGGGGCCCTGAGCCGGCATTAGTGTCACTGTTACAATTGGGAGCGGGCGCTTAACGGTACAATTTGGAGAGCTGACAGGATTCACAGCTTAAGTTCAGGAGGGGCAGAGCCCAGAAGAGGACGCAGAGCAGCTTGAATTGAGGGCAGGGAGTGTGTGAGCGATGATGATGACATCCTTCGGGAACCGTCCAAAACATCTGACATACTTCTCAGCTTTACTAACACAGAAACACACACAACCACAATACAGTTTCCAATTCCTGAACTAACACATTGGCCGATACCAGTGCATTTATAATAGTGTAATAGTACATTGTCTTAATTTTTATTTTAGCCATGTGCAAGACAATGTATTCGAGTATGTTTCTCACTTTGCAAAAAAATATCAAAAACTTGAGCATCTAAGGCAGGGGTGTCAAACATGAGGCCCGTGGGCCAGAGCCGGCCCACCGAAGGGTCCAATCCGGCCCACAGGATAACTTTACAAAGAACATTGCAGAAAAGTAATTCAATAAAATTCACTTCTATTCTCGCTTATTTTCACTTGTCATTCACAGTCCAGGCTTCCACCTTCAGATAATTGAAAGTGTGATTCAGATTTGAAAGACAATTTTTTTCTCCGTGGGCTTGGACACATTTAATCAGCATCTCTAATATATATGTTATTATTTATAGGTCATCATACAGTGGTTTTACTGGTCCTGTCCACTTGAGATCAAATTGGGCTGTATGTGGACCCTACACTATTTACTACTTACTCATTAAATAGGTCATAAATATATTTCTAAAAAAGATGTGAAAAGCATTTCAACCATTTAGATTTGAATAGTGGAGCTAGGCTTCACAAACTGTTTCAGTTACCGCCACCTTACGTAACGTGGCAGTGATTAGCATAAACGTCTTAAAAGGTGTTGAAGGCCAAGTGATTAGCCAGTTAACTGAATTAGCCGCTGAGTTAGCCGCTGAGCTAGCAGCAGAAAGCTCTGACGTAGCATCCATGTTTCTGGTAGAGGTGGTGACTTTGATTGACAGGTGACACTTCGTAGGGGGCGGGGCTTCAGCGGCCTCGGAGGCCACGCCCACAACGTTTGGGAGCAGAGAAAGAGGCTGATTTTTACACAACTTTGAAGCCTTATTTCATATATTTGGGGATTTTTTTAATCATTCATATTTGGCAGGGTGGTTAACAACACACTTTTCTGTGGTATGTCAAACTCAGAACACATATTTATTCTTACTTTACACAGGACTTTAAGGTGTTCAAGACACTGCTGGTTGCTGTTTTGGGGCTAATAAATCATGTGATCAGCACAATAACAGTTTCTACTGTATCGCAGGCATTTTCGATCCTGGCAACAAACAACTCTACTTATCACCAGTGATTAAGTGCTGTGATTATGTAATTATTTATGTTTTAATTGTGGTTCATCTGATGTGTCAGTATCAGAAGTCTAATAATCCAATAAAAGAGCTCAGTGTGCTCTGTAAACCTGTGGAAGCTTTGCAGTCGAATCATAAATCCTTTTGGTAACGGCTTCAGGGAGCACGATGATGGTCCACTGGAGACTTTGCTGCTCATCAAAAACGGCAGAAAAGACACAAGGTACCAAAATATAAAAGATTGTTGTCGTAAAATAAGCGGGTCACAAGGTTGGGAGTGAACAGCTTGACAAAGTACGCTTTAAAAAATGTTATTTTGTTATTAAAGTACTTTTTTTTGGCACTTTTTTTGACACTACAAAGGCCCCTGTTGTTCCACTATGTGCATTAAATGTACACTGTCACCTTTAAATAAGAGTTACATGCACACAGCAGACCACTAACCATAATATTTCACCTAGAGACCCAATAAACAACCAATACTACCCACCTAAGGTTCGCTGCAGGCTCATTAGTTTCTGGTAATTAAAACCATGCAAAGAAATTAAAACTGTAACTGTAATCTAAATCAGATTAAACCGCCTCCTGTAATATAAGATGAAACAATGACACAGAGCTGAGCATAAGGATCTTAGCTTCTCAGTTGTGTTTAGATAAAATAATTTAAATCAATTAATTTGCTACAAATCAAACGACACACAGTTGCACCTGAGGCTGGAGCCGCAGGGTGTTTAAGGGCCAGCAGCAGTTTGTCGGTCTTACCTGGTGGTTAGTCATCCAGCCTCGCTCGCAGCAGTCCAATTAAACAAACCAGCAGTTAGACTTCATTTAGATAAAGCCGAGGCAATTAATTACAGCAGAAGGTGAGATTCAGCGATGGTACCTACCAATTAAAAACAGTAAGAAATGAAATTATCTGCTTAGAAAACTTAGAAGTCACACAGAGGGATTGAGGGTTTCAAATCTAGAGATGTGTTTCATTTCTTTCTCAGTTCAAAATTTGCATGATTTTTAAAGCTGGGGTCATTGTTATTACCTCTGAACTCTGAACTGAGGCACAGGCTTTCACGTTTGTCTTAAAACTATGGTCAGGTTCCCAAAAACACTGAAATAGGGTTTTTGTGCCATAATCATTCCTCCTGTTCATACTGACCATTAGAAGATCCCTTCATAATTACAATGGAAGTGATGGAGGACTATAGACGCTTTTCCACTACACAGTTCCAACAAGACTCGGCTCGACACGTTTTTTTTTTTTGTGTTTCCACTAGGGATAGTAGCTGGTACCTCCTACTGTTTTAGTATCTGCTCTGCTGAGGTTCCAAGCGAGCCGAGCCGATACTAAATGTGACGTCAACAGACTGCCGGCCGCTGGAAGAGTCATGAGCCGTCCCACACAAGACTCAAACCCGCCATTTTTAAATACCGGCAACAGCGTTACAGCCATACGGCTCAATGTTGTAGCTTTGTGTGTGACAGAAAGCCACATACAGCAGCAGGAAGGAAGGAAGGTAGGAAAGGAAGGAGGGAAGGAAGGAAGTGTGTGTGACAGAAAGCTACATACAGCAGCAGGAAGGAAGGAAGGTAGGAAAGGAAGGAGGGAAGGAAGGAAGTGTGTGTGACAGAAAGCCACATACAGCAGCAAGTACACCATCGCCTCCATGTCCTCCATTGTTTATGTGTTTGTGTCGCGTATAAAACGAAGTCACGGCAGTTTTGCGGAGCCGTGCTATGACGACCCCGCCCACGTTGAGTAGGTACCTTTTTGTAATGGAAAAGGTTGTTCCTGGAACCGAGCCGAGTCGAGTCAAGTCGAGTAGTGCTGGAACTGTGTAGTGGAAAAGCGCCATAAGAGGGAATTTGATGCTAAAAAGACAGTAAATGTGATATCACTTGATGTGATTAACTCAGACTGCTGAAGCTCAATAGAAGCTGATCATCTACTTTTAAATGGGACACACTGTGGGTTTTGTCCTCCATCACTTTACACTGAAAACACATTTGAAGAACTTTTAATAGTCAGTATGAACAGGAGGAATGATTACAGACACCTGACTGCTGTTTTAACCCTCTATGTATAACAACATCACTTTTAACAATTAAAAAAAAGGTCTGCAATTTTTTTTCATCTCAAGACTGCATTTACATAGTTAATGGGTCCTATTGTTTGTCCTCACAATGCTATTGGATAGAAGAAGTTTTTTTTTTGCTCATTTTTTTTCTATATCTGGGTCTTACAGGGTTAAGACAGACTTTAGAAAACTGTTAGACTGTCCCTTTGATCACAATACTTGGCTCTCTCACTATAAATACTTAATGCTTACTGTTAAAGTTAAGTGGTGCGTATACTATAGAACGAGTGCTCGAGATGATGATGATGAAGATCTTTTGATGTGATAGCAGCGAGACGACTGTTACCTGTATGGTGCACAAATAGCCAGCAGCAGATTTAAAGAGGGCTCAGTCTCCTCTAGTCTACGCTACCCGCTGAATGCTTTACAGATTGTCAATCCCTCTGAGGCAAAAATGATTTCTGCTCTATACACATACGTCTGATTTGATTCAGGTTGCAGCTCTGTGATATGTTGGTGGCAGCACAGAAGCATCAGCTAAACAACAAGTATGAAATGAAAAATGAAAAGATGAAATGATGGGAGACTATACACGACTGTACACCTGCAGAAAGAAAACAGAAAAAAATGAATTTGGCCTTTAGACACATTTAGGGAGATGTTCCTTCCTTCCTTCCTCCCTTCCTTCTGTCCTCCCTTCCTTTCTTCCTTCCTTCTGTCCTTCCTTCCTTCCTCCCTCCATCCTTCTTTTCTTCCCTCCCTCCTTCCTTCCTTCCTTCCTTCCTTCCTCCTTTCCTTCCTTCTTCCTCCCTTCCTTCTTTCCTCCCTACCTTTCTTCCTTCCTTCTGTCCTTCCTTCCTCCCTTCCCTTCCTCCCTCCTTTCCTTCCCTCCTTCTTTCTTTCCACCCTTCCTTCTTTCCTTTCTTCCTTCCTTCTGTCTTTACTTCCTCACTCCCTTCCTTTCTTCCTTCCTTCTGTCCTTCCTTTCTTACTCGTGTACTGTGATATGTTGATGGCAGCACAGAAGCATCAGCTAAACAACAGGTATGAAATGAAAAATGAAAAGATGAAATGATGGGACACTATACACGCCTGTACACCTGCAGAAAGAAAACAAAAAAAATTCATTTGGCCTTTAGACACATTTAGGGAGATGTTCCTTCTTTCCTTCCACCCTTCCTTCTTTCCTCCCTCCTTTCCTTTCCTCCTTTCTTTTTTCCATCCTTCCTTCCTTCTTTCCTCCCTCCCTTCATTTGGCCTTTAGACACATTTAGGGAGACTCTCATATGTCAGTTTTTGCTCCAATGCTGCACACATCCAGAGAATAAATCTGACCTTTCTCTCCAGAAACCAAAGTATAGCCTACACATACTTTAAGGGGTGAAAGTACATGAAAACACCATGGTGTAAAAGCGATTTAAGACTTCCTCACTGTCAGAATATAACCCCTTCCTCTTTTTTTACTGTATCTGTGGAGAAGATAGGAATCAACTCTCTATGCAGGAAATGTTCTATATGATCACTGACAGTGCAAATAGGCAGAAAAGCCATTTCAGTCAGGAAATGAGAAGTCAGCGACATGTGGAGGCCTCTCCAAAATGATACTTATCTACTAATCAGGAAACGAATCTGAGATAAGGAAAAAAGCAGGATCGCAGGTGAAGAGACACAAGGAAGTAAGGTGTATGGTGAGGAGGTGAGGAGGTGAAAGAGAGAGGAGCGATGGTAAGAGACACGAGGAGGAAGAGGAAGAGGAAGAGGAGGAGGAGGAGGAGGAGGAGGAGGAAGGGTGTGGAGTGGGTAATAAATTGCTGCTGAGAAAGAGTACATGTGGGCTATGAGGAAAAAGAGGGGGGTGTGCAGGAAAGAAACCAAGAATGACTTCCTTCTTTCCTCCCTTCCTTCCTTCTGTCCTTCCTTCCTTCCTTCCTTCCTTCCTTCGTCCCTCCTTTCCTTCCTTCCTTCTTCTTCTACTAATCAGGAAACAAATCGGATCGCAGGTGAAGAGACACAAGGAAGTAAGGTGTACGGTGAGAAGGTGAAGGAGAGAGGAGCGATGGTAAGAGACACGAAGAGGAAGAGGAGGTAGAGGAGGAGGAGGAAGGGTGTGGAGTGGGTAATAAATTGCTGCTGAGAAAAAGTACATGTGGGCTATGAAATAGAGAAGAGGAGGGTGTGCAGGAAAGAAACCAAGAATGACTTCCTTCTTTCCTCCCTTCCTTCCTTCTTTCCTTCCTCCCTTCCTTCCTTCCTTCCTTCCACCCTCCATCCTTCTTTTCTTCCCTCCCTCCTTCCTTCCTTCCTTCCTTCCTTTCCATCCTCCCTCCTTTCCTTCCTCCCTTCCTTTCTTCCTTCTGTCCTTCCTTCCTCCCTCCCTCCATCTTTCTTTTCTTCCTTCCTTCCTTCCTTCCTTCCTTCCTTCCTTCGTCCCTCCTTTCCTTCCTTCCTTCTTCTACTAATCAGGAAACAAATCTGAGATAAGGAAAAAAGCAGATCGCAGGTGAGGAGACACAAGGAAGTAAGGTGTACAGTGAGGAGGTGAAGGAGAGAGGAGCGATGGTAAGCGACACGAGGAGGAAGAGGAAGAGGAGGAAGAAGAGGAGGAGGAGGAAGGGTGCAGAGTGGGTAATAAATTGCTGCTGAAAAAAAGTACATGTGGGCTATGAAATAGAAAAGAGGAGGGTGTGCAGGAAAGAAAGCAAGAGTGACTCATACAAATAGAAAGTGGGTAAGAGAGCGATAGAGAGACAGAGAAGAGGAAAGAAAATGTAATGGAAAGAGAGAGCTCAGACAATCAGACTTTTTTTTCTTTTCACCTCGTGTAGTTGGAGAAGATACCAATTTCGCCTAAAAGTGAACATTAGATGGAAATGTCATCTCCATACAGGTAATTTACTCTCCTCTGCTTAAAATGTTCTCTTGAAAATGGCAAAGGCCGAAGAGAGAGAGAGAGAGAGAGAGAGAGAAGAGACTGATGGATATATATATATATGCAGAGTGTAATTATGAAGCTGAAAATCCTCCTCCTAAAATAAATTAAAATTACATCTAACCCTTAATATTAAGAAGCCTCAAAGAGCCCGATATTAAACAAATAAGAAGTTATGAGATATGTAATTAAGTGAATACATAAAGTTAAATATATTACAAAACCAATAAATAGTTTGAGTCTCAGTTAATTATTTTTAAATCTCAGCCCACCAATTTCACAGCTGATTGCTATTTAACAATTTAATGTTCATTTATAAGTTGTCAAAACTAAACTTTATGTCTTAACCTTCCTGTCGTCCTCCCGGGTCAAATTGACCCCCCGTCTGTTCTGACTGTTCCTCCCTCCCTCCTTCTTTCCTTCCTTCCTTCCTCCCTTCCTTCCTTCCTTCCTCCCTTCCTTCCTTCCTTCCTCCCTTCCTTTTTTCCTCCCTCCTTTCCTTCCTCCCTTCCTTCTTTCCTTTCCTCCCTTCTGTCCTCCCTCCTTTCCTTCCTCCCTTCCTTCCTTCCTTTCTTCTGTCCTTCCTTCCTTCCTTCCTCCTTCCATCCTTCTTTTCTTCCCTCCCTCCCTCCTTCCTCTCTTCCTTCTTTCCTTTTCTCCCTTCTTTCCTCCCTTCTTTCCTTCCTCCCTTCCTTCTTTCCTTCCTTCTGTCCTTCCTTCCTCCTCCCTCCATCCTTCTTTCTTCCCTCCCTCCCTCCTTCCTTCCTCCCTTCCTTCTTTCTTCCCTTCCCTTCTTCCTTCCTTTCCTTCCTTTCCTTCCTTCCTTCCTTCCTTCCTTTCCTTCCTTCTTCCTCCCTTCCTTCTTTCTTTCCTCCCTTCCTTCCTTCCCTTCCCTCCTTCCTTCTTTCCACCCTTCCTTCTTTCCTTTCTCCTGTCCTTCCTCCCTTTTTCCTTCCTTCTGTCCTTCCCTCCTCCCTCCCTCCCTCCTTTCCTTCCTCCTTCCTCCCTTCCTTCCTTGACTCGAGGACAATAGGAGGGTTAACTAATATAACATTAGTAACCTTTTTCTCCTGTGCTTGGCTACGATAGATAAAATCCATCCTCTCTGCCAAGAAAGTTGGTAAAACACACTCAAGTTTGACTGTTATTCCTCTCTTGCTGATAGAAACAGCTTGTCCACTCCTTTAATTTCACCTTTAAAGATAAGATAAGATATATTCCTTTATTAGTCGTACAATGGGGGAAATGTGCATTATTACAGCAGTAAGTGGATATAAAGTAGAAGAGCAGCAATAAGAAAAACAAGAAGAGCAATAATAGTAAAAAAAAAAATTATATATATATATATATATATATATAATTAAATAATCCTGACATTATATACATAATTTACAAGAGTAATATTGTTATTGAGTGGTAATGTAGCAGAGATGAAAAGATGAAAGTCCACTCGTTGCCACGGCGACGGTTAACAAATGTGATTAATTTAGAATCAGCTTTGCAGTTTTGTTGCATCGAGCATAATAAACATAACGTTGTCTGTTTGCTCTTTTGAACTATGATAATAAAAACGGCTTGTCTGTTGCCATGGCTACTAATGTTAGCGTTGTTAATTTGGTACTTCGCTCTGCCTTTGACTTCACTCAACTCATCGTGGCATCGTGGTAGTTTGTTTTTCAACTTATTTCCTGGGTCCCTCAATTTATCCAGAGATAGTTCAGAGAGTGCTTTTTATGCTATGAAATATTATATATGTATTGTTATTGAGCATATTTGCTTTCTAATCCTTCTACTAGTTACAACACACACACACACACACACACACACACACACACACACACACACACACACATACACACACATACATCAGCACTTTCTGATCACAGATATTGCCCGGGGCGCCATGAGAGGGTGAATAGTTAAGATGATTTTAAGGGCCTGTGTCTGACAGGGGCCCTAAATAAATATTATTTTCATTATTGAACATCTTATTTACAATGTACTTATTAAACTAAACTTTACTTGTGTTGTTTCTGGCAATAATTAACCCCCCAAAGCCTCTTTATTGTCCAAACATCCCCCTATTGTTAGCAGTGAACTGTGAGTGAGGAAGAGCACTATACATGAGCAGATCACAGTGTCTAAACAGCTTCAAAACATACAATCAGTGTCAGGTATTGGTTCAGGTGTGGAGGTGGTGGTGGAGCCCAATGTGGTATCTTCTCATGAGGCCCAAAATCTCTGGTGGCGGCCCTGGGTATTACCATAGACTGTATACAAGAAATGGACGTCACCCATAGCCAATAGTTTCGAATCTAGGCAGCGCCATCTTGAAAGTTTCAGGTGCATGCTGGGAAAAATAAAAACACATATTCTACTTATATGGGCATGAGGCGGGGCCATGAGCGGAGCGGGGAGGTTGCTATGGTTGCGAGGGCTGGATCTCGAGGACATTGGTCAATCAACCTGTCAATCAGGACGTAGCCACGCCGTAATGCATACCCGGCTTTATCGTCACATATAATATCAGGGAGGCCAAAATGTCCCAAATGAACATCATACTGCATTGAAGAAGGCTTTAAACTAGCGGTTGAGACCATAAACACATTTTGAAAACGTTTACTGAGGTTAGAAATCAAGTGAGAAGTTGGTGAATTCTCCATTGACTTGTATAGAGACGGTCGCCCCCTGGTGGCCTTTTGATAGAATGCAGCTCTAAGTTACTTCCACATTGGCCTCATTTCAGAGGACCAGAACTCCCCACCTGGGTATTACACATAATGTTAAGTTAGAGTCAGGAGCTGTGGTAATAGAATAGGACCCAACTGGAGCTGATTGATTATATGATTTACCTCTAACATGGTTAATTATACTAGCTGGTGAACACTGTGAAGCATTTAAGAGTCAGATATTTCCCTCAGGAGTTGGTAGAGAGCAAAGAACTGCTAAAAATCAGAGTGAATATTCAATTTAAACTCACCGAGTGGACGGAAACACGACTCCAAACTCCAACAACAGTCATGAAAAGTGACTTCATGAAACAAAAGTGTCTGTCAGAATAATGACATTACGAAATAAAATCAGGGGACATTTTAAAGTGAACAACAGTTTATAATAACTGAGTGATTTCTCACAGTAGAAATTGAGTTTTAATAATTGTTTTAGCTCTTTAATACATTTTACTATTAAATTCATATTCATTTATTTAATACTAAACTTTTTGGGGGGTCTCCATAAAGTATTTTTTTTGATAAGCACAGAAGGTAATTACACTAAAAGGATGATTTTCATTTGACAAGGTAATAGGAAACATCTATCACCCTGACAAATTAGACTTTTTTTTCTCCTTTTTTTTTTTTTTTTTTTTTAGGATTTGCTTTGTTTAACACTGCTGTCTATCTGAATTCTCTGTCGGAAAAACAAAAGTGTACAATTGTCTCCGGGCTCTCCAGTATGTACCGGGCCTTTATTTCCCCTGCAGGAAACATTCTTCTCTGGCAAGCTGGGTGGCTCAGATAAGCAAGTGTGCTGTCAACTCAGCACCTTGCTTCGGTGGTAGAAAACAGTCCAATCAATACATCATTAATCATCGGTTTAATGTGGCCAAGCCCCGATGTGGACAAGCATTAAAATGGAGGGATTAGTGGGAGGAGAAATGAGCTTGACGGCCCCGCATGTGAAGTCGGAGAAAGAGAGAGAGAGAGAGAGAGAGAGAGAGAGAGAGGGAGAGAGCTTTGGAAAAAAAAAGGAATCCAGTTAAAGTGATGAGAGAGAAATTTGTAGCGAGCGCTGAACTCGACCTGATGGATGGTAGCTACAGGCTCTGATTGTGTGTGTGTGTGTGTGTGTGTGTGTGTGTGTGTGTGTGTGGGAGGTTGGATGTCTCACCGCCTTGAAAAAAAATGTGTCCTTATAGATATGTTTCATGCATGTCTGCTACTGTATTCATCTTCTAATTTTTTCATATTAAACAATACCTTCATCATGTGAGTGCATGCTACATTCAGCATCTTCTTAAGCAAACTATAAAACAGTGATTCATTGCTCTCTGACTCATCTGTGCAGAGTTGTACTGTAACATGAGATTTATTTCCACCCCTGCCATAAAAATGTAGCAAGAGACAAAAAAAAACCCACATCTCAGTCTTACCTGTGTTGAAAATGTCACTCAACTAAATCCAGTTAAATAAAACAAACAGTTAATTAATGTGCATGAAAACTAGATCAACATGTTACATTCACACCTGACAGAAAACAGCATTCAGCTCCTAAATTTGATTTTTTTTTTCTTGCAGGATTGTATGAGTTTTAACTCTATAATGCCAAGTGAATCATATTTGATGCATGAGTTTTAGACCAGGCGGGGAGTTCTGGTCCTCTGAAATGAGGCCAACGCAGAAGTAACTTAGAACTGCATTCTATCAAAAGGCCACCAGGGGGCGACCGTCTCTATACAAGTCAATGGAGAATTCACCAACTTCTCACTTGATTTCTAACCTCAGTAAACGTTTTCAAAATGTGTTTATGGTCTCAATCGCTAGTTTAAAGCCTTCTTCAATGCAGTATGATGTTCATTTGGGACATTTTGGCCTCCCTGATTTTATATTTGATGATAAAGCAGGGTATGCATTAGGGCGTGGCTACGTTGTGATTGCCCAATGTCCTCGAGATCCAGCCCTCGCAACCATAGCAACCTCCCCGCTCTGCCCATGGCCCCGCCTCATGCCCATATAAGTAGAATCCATGTTTTTATTTTACCCAGCATGCACCTGAAATTTTCAAGATGGCGCTGCCTAGACTCGAAACTATTGGCTTCTGAGCAGCAGTCCACAAACCAATGGGTGACGTCACGGATGTTACGTCCATTTCTTTTATACAGTCTATGGTTTTAGGGAGCTCTACATCATCAGTGTGATAATTTTTTCTTCCTGAGAAACTTGATGTATAAGATCAGATACATGTAGTGCACAGATAAACCAATGCAGTATGGAAGTACTAAATATTTTGTGGTTTATTTTATTATATTAATTCCTGTTGAAAATGTGTGTATCAAATAAGACACAGCAGGTTTAGAGGCTCATTTATCTACGTATCATCATCACACTGCTAATTATTTCATGGTTCAGGCTTTACAGAGTTAACACTGGCTCCCAGTCAGCTATAGAATAGATTATAAAGTTCTGCTACTGGTCTACAAATCACTGAATGGTTTAGGTCCAGAATACATGAATGACATGTTAGTAGAATATAAACCCAGTAGAGCTCTGAGATCTACAGACTCAGGTCGGATAGTTGAGCCCAGAGTTCAAACTAAACATGATGAAGCAGCTTTTACACAACTGGAACAAACTACCAGCAGAACTGAAATCAACCCACTGATAGAGATATTTGTCGATGCCTATAAAGCAAAATCAAGTAGAAAACTGATCTCAAGGATTTATTCAGCTCTGCAGGAGGACAGAGGCCTCTCCACAATGTATACTAAATCAAGATGGGAAAAAGAAACTAAAATACAGTTGACTGAAGACGATTGGCTAAATATCTGTAGGACACACAGATTTATGGAGGGAATTCACCTGGAAAAGTATTGTAAGATTTTTTATAACTCCTAGAATCAAAAGCTTACACACCAATAACCCTGATCAAGGACGATGATGGAGAGAGTAGGGTAATATGTCAGCTGACCGTTTTTCATATATTCTGGGAATGTCCCATTATTTCATCTTATTGGAAAGATATTATAACAGCAATTAAATCAATAATCAATTTGCAGCTATATTTCAGTTTCAGTTCCTAGGCAACATACCAACTGAAATAAATAAACAGGACAGATACCTATTACAACTGTTATTGGCAGGTAGTAAAAAGTAACTGTATGTTTTTTGTTTCCAATTCTCACTGTTAAACGCTTGTCTTATATAAAGCACATTGAGCGTCCATTGTGTATGAAATGCAGTAAATAATGAATATTGAGCACTCTAAAGTCTCGCTTGTCTGTCTCTGCTTTGTTTGTTCCCTCACTGCGGGACAGTTATGAGTGACTCGACTCAACATTTGAGCCGGTTTCTCTCCCAGCTATAAATTTTTCACCAATTTGTCAAAGCCTTTAAGAACATGTTACATGCTTTGACCTGCTGTTGAGTCCGCTGAGTAAGAAAAGTATCCGATGACTGCCAGCAGCTACGAGCGGAGCTGAAGTTAGAAGAGAGAGAGGGGAGCTCGAAATTTGCATCCTGTGTCTCATTCAGCAACAAAACGTGTGACCAGAGTGTCAAAAAAGAAATATAATTAAAAATTCATTGAAAAAAAAAGTTATAAAAATGTTTAAGAATGAAATGACAGCTGTTTTATATTCTCTAATGAGCATAATTATGATTTTTTTTTACTTCTTACAGATAAAATACAAACTATAAATCACATTAATGTACATTTCATTACTGTAATCATTATTCCTTTCACTCTTCATTGCTAAAAATACAACGTATAATAATACTAATAACAAACAAAGCTGATACCGGAGTGAACGTGGTGATTTGTCTGGATGTCTCGCTCCATCATTTCTTAATTGGAGCGAGAGAAAATGCAATATTTACTGGAGGCAAACTAGCCCAGTGAACCTTGTAGAAACATGTAGTGGAATATGTGCAGATTTTTTTTCTTTATTTTTTTATTTTTTTGGAGGAGGGGGGTGGAGGGGGGTGGGGGGCGGTCATAATCTCATTGTACGCTTCAATTTGAACTCTGTGTGAACCCTCTATGAGCTAAATGCTGATTCTTGTCTGCAGATGTGAGATAATACAGATGGGTGAAAAAGGGCATAAAAAATGAGGCCAGAATTATGTTATTATTACTATCATTATTATTATTTATCATTATTCTTGTTGTTGACAAAATAATGTTGAGCTAAAGCTGACAGTATTAAGTTGAGATTGACCCACAAACCTCTCCGTGACCGATTTTGGCAGCCGTTTGTCAGCGCCCGGACTGCTTCTTTCCCTTTCGGCGAACTTCATGTCATGCTAGGTCTGTTTTTAGCGGTCAGACATGCCGCCAGATGATGTTAACACCTCCCTCCTCTGCATTTTGGGAAGCGAGGGGTCAGCCATGTCATCCCTTTTATTATTGAGGACTCGTGTTCTTCTTCCCAAATCCTCCCTAAAAAAAAAAAAAAGCTGATTAACCCATTAGCCGACAACCGTTAGCCAGCAAAGAAGAATAGGACATGAAGGAATTTCAATATCCTATTGAGGATGTGACAGATTAGACTCACCCCCCCCCCCCCCCCCCCCCCCCCCCGTTACCCCCGGCGATGAAAGTTAACCTCATGATCTTTGCCAGGGGAAATGTGCCATGCACTTTAAATGACCCCCTCTCCGAAAAAGAAAAAAAAACTATCTGAGCTTTTCATTCCTGAATCCCTCAGCACCATCACACCTTTACAACCGCTCCGTGCTGCAGACAACGTGTGACCTGATGAGAGCAGAGAGGGGTAGATCTTTTATGGCAGATCTGTCAAAATTCAGCTCAACTCACAAGCAGATGCCTGTCAAACAAAAAAAGCAACATGGGAAACACTTTTTTTTTTTTTCGGTGCTATTTATTGGATCTTGTGTAAATAAAGAGGTTAGCACTTGTGATTTAATTGGTTAGCTGTCATTAGATGGACCTCAGTTTGTACTCTATGCCTCCTTCTACTTTAATTTACTTCTCTGACATGATGAAGATGATGCACTGACATCCTGACATGCTGCCAGCTACTGACAACCAAGAGATGATTTAATTGATACAAACATGCAATCATTGTAATTAGAGAGAAAAATAAAGTGCTGCCTAAGAGCTGGAACATGCTTCTCTGCTCCTCACAAGCATGAGCGTCCAGAAATGTAGGTCAGATACGTATACATGGGTGTTTTTTTAGTTATATGAATTTTGGGAGTGATGTTAAACATGCTCCTTTCTTTCTGTCTAATCAGTTGTTTGATGCACAGGTACACATGACTTGTTGGGATTTAGCAGATGTGCATCACACCTCTGTGATCCATGGTTTCCGACAACGCCTTTTTGTGCACAAAGCTGCAGATATGTTTGTGTATAAATTAGTCAATCTTTATGTAGTGCCAAATCAGAATACAGGTCATCTCAAGGCATTTTTCACACAGAGCAGGTTTAGACTGTACTCTTTAATTGAATTTAAAGAGACCCAACATTCCCACATGAGCAGCACTTATGGCAATAGTGGCAACGAAAAACTCTCCTTTTAACGGGAAGAAACCTCAAGCAGAATCAGGCTCTAGGTGGGCGATCATCTGCCTCGATCGGTTGGGGTTGAGGGGGAGAGAGAGAGAGAAGAAGGAGAAGAAGAGGGAGAAATGAGAAAGAAAGAGGAGAGAGAGCAAAGGAGGGAGGGAGGAAGGAAGGAAGGGAGGAAGGATGAAGGAAGGAAAGGAAAGGAAGGAAGGCAGGACGGAAGGAAGGAAGTAAGGGAGGTAAGGAGGGAGAGAGGGAGGAAGGATGGGAGGGAGGGAGGAAGGAAGGGAGGAAGAAAGAAGGAAGGAAAGGAGGGAAGGAAGGAAGGGACGAAAGGAGGGAGAGAGGAAGGAAGGAAGGAGGGAAAGGAAAGAAGGAAGGGAGGAAGTACAGACATACGGAAGGAAGGGAGGGAGGAAAGAAGAAACAGACGGGGTCAATTTGACCCGGGAGGACGCCATGAAGGGTTAAACCCAGATCAAAGTAAAACTTGATTAAACTAAACAAGCAGGTAATGCATTCATTAATCCAGAAGAATATCTTTATCTTTATATAATTATCTGGCACAGCATTTAGTATATGCATGTTTTCCAGATGATGTATATCAATGATGTTTATGCAGCACTATCATCAGCTTTCTATCACTTTCAGCAATCTTTCTAACAGTTTGATTTCCTCTACACATGTTATAGATTCACAGAGCAGCTTGTGCTATAGATTGCAGTCTTGTAATGGTACTAGTTGTGTTTTGATATGTGTATATTTCTTTTGTTTGAGGGGAAGTGTCCAGCCTTAATATATTGTGTAACCCTGGCTGGAAAAAAAAAAACACTGTTTGTACAATTTCCTGCCAAATAAATGTTGACAGTGGATTTAGAAGAAAAATTCCCAACTGGATAAAATCATTTGGCCCCGTGAATTAAAGCTTCTTAAACTATTAGCACTTACTTGACTAATGCATTTCTCAAGATCCTGTGTTTATGACTTGCACATTACAGTGTAAGCCCCAGCGGAGCCGCCAACCGGAGCCAACTGTACACGGGTGATCAACTTTCACAGGCCCCTGAGTTAATACAGGCTTTGGCACCAAACCTGATCTCAGCCATCTTTCTAGTGTTTTGGCATTGTCCCGCGGTGTTTAGGGGCTGTTATCAACAACTAATTAATGTGTAATGAATGGGCTTTTTAAATGGAAAGCGGGCTAACAAATGTGTTGCGGATGCGAGGCCCGCGTTAATAAATCAAACGAAGCGTCTGTAAACATGAGGCGCTTTCTCACGAAGGCTCTGACTTTGCTTTTTTCTTCTTTTTTTTTCTTTTTTTTTTTCTGAATGAGCTGTCAGAACTGCTCCGTCCAGCTACGGCAGCTAAAGTTCAAAACTCTGACCTTTAACTTGACTTTTTCATTTTGTGTGTGTGTGTGTGTGTGTGTGTGTGTGTGTGTGTGTGTGTGTGTGTGTGTGTGTGTGTGTGTGTGGCAGTAGCTCAGAGGAAGCAAGGAATAAACTTGTACCTTCTCCTTTAGAGCAGCATGGATTGTGTGTGTGTGTGTGTGTGCATGAGTGTGTGTGTGTGTGTGTGTGTGTGTGTGTGTGTGTGTGTGTGTGTGTGTGTGTGTGGCAGTAGCTCAGAGGAAGCAAGGAATAAACTTGTACCTTTTCCTTTAGAGCAGCATGGAACGGTGTGTGTGCATGAGTGTGTGCATGAGTGTGTGTGTGTGTGTGTTTGTGTTTGTGTGTGCGTGCGTGTGTGCGTGCGTATGTGTGTGTGTGTGTGTGTGGCAGTAGCTCAGAGGAAGCAAGGAATAAACTTGTACCTTTTCCTTTAGAGCAGCATGGAACGGTGTGTGTGTCTGTGTGTGTGTGTGTGTGTGTGTGTGCGTGCGTGTGTGTATGTGTGTGTGTGTGTGCGTGCGTGTGTGTATGTGTGTGTGTGTGTGTGTGTGTGGCAGTAGCTAAGAAGAAGCAAGGGATACACTTTTGCCTCCTTCTTTAGAACAGCATGGATCGTGTGTGTGTGTGTGTGTGTGTGTGTGTGTGAGAGCAGCATGGATCACTCTCTCCATTGAAATCGGGTAATAGGAAACACACACGTTGATATTTATGACACAGAGTCACCTGTATAACACATTCATGCACCAGAAATGAGCAGCAACTGCTATCGAGGTTGTTTATTGGGGGGGGGGGGGCTTTTTTTCCCCCCCGCCTTCAATTAATCAGTTTACACTGCAGCAGTCAACACAAAAACTTCAATTACAGCACCTGTCAAACATCTTTGTGCCATTTTTCCCTCCAGTTTCATATACAACCCGAACATTTGTTGCCATCTGGTGTGACTTAAAAAACCAGAGCCTGGAGCCTTACCACCATCAAGCCTCAGTTAGAGAGAGAGAGAGAGAGAGAGAGAGAGAGAGAGAGAAAGAGAGAGATAGAGAGAGTGAGAAACAGACAAAAGAAGGAAATGGAGGAATCTGTATCGGAAAAGCCAACGGGAACCATGAATCATATCCTCTCTCATCACGTCCCCATTGCACAGAGTGAGCCTGTTCACCGAGATGAGGCCGTTTGCTAGTCTCTCAGCGGGCCTCATCAGTGAGCTTGTACCACGTTAATACATGTGAGGCGCTCTGTCAACCCCCCTCTGCCACCAACCAACCCAACCCATTATTATAAACGCCACACACACTGGCACACCACTGTTACACTGAATGGACTGTAGATTGAAGGAGGGAATTACTGTACGTGGCGTACTCAATCTGAGTGTGTGTCAGTGAATGTGTGTGTGTGTGTGTGACTGACTTTGTGGGTAGAAACTAAAATTATTATGTGACTGTGTGTGTGTGTGTGTGTGTGTGTGTGTAGTTTCTGCTATAATCGCTCAACAATCAACACCTGCAGCAGGTACTGTAAGTGAGCAGAACTTTAGTTACCTCTGAGCAGGACAGGAAGTCAGTAATGAAAGCAGCATTTAATCCTTATATACTGTTTTTTTTTTTACATTTGAGAGCTATAAAAACACCATATACACCTTTCTTTTCCTAATGTGAACCAAAGTATATAAAAATGCATCTTTTTTACCTTTTTATATATGCAAATTAGGGCTGGGATTCGATTCTCTAACGATTTTTGGGTCCCGATTCGATTTAAATTGCGATTCTGATTAAACAGAATTCCTTCCTTCCTTCCTTCCCTCCTCCCTCCCTTCATCCTCCCTCCTGTCCTTCCTTCCTTCCCTCCTTTCCTTCCTTCTTCCTTCCTCCTTTCTTCCCTCTCTTCCTTCCTTCCTTCCTTCACTCCTTCCTTCCTCCCTCCTTTCCATCCTTCTTCCTTACTCCCTCCCTCCCTTCTTTCCTCCCTCCTGTCCTTCCTTACTTCCGTCCTTCCTTCACTCCTTTCTTCCCTCCCTTCCTTCCTTACTTCCTTCCTTACTTCACTCCTTCCTTCCTCCCTCCTTTCCATCCTTCTTCCTTCCTTCACTCCTTCCTTCCTCCCTTCCATCCTTCCTCCCTTCCTTCTTCCTCCCTCCCTCCCTTCCTTCCTTCCTCCCTTCGAGGACAACAGGAGGGTTAACCAGATGATGTTTTCCTGCTCTGCTTGTTGGGAAAAAAAGGGGAAAAAAAGACAGGAAGTCAGTAATGAAAGCAACATTTAACCCTCATATACTGATTTTTTACATTTGTAAGAGCTGTAAAAACACCATATACACCTTTCTATTAGCAGGACTTGTCCTAATGTGAACCACAGTATACAAAAAATTGAAATAAAATGCATCTTTTCTACTTTTTTATATATGCAAATGTACAAATTCAAACATATTGCATTCATTATATTCTATAAAATCTTCTCCTGGACCATAAAATAGTGATTGTGAATTGAACTGATGGGGGAATTTATGAATGTGAATTGGTATAAAGTCTAATTACAGTATGAGTCAGAATATGAACAATATGTGAGGATTAAACATAAATACATCAGTGTATAACGCTGTAAACTGAGACAAGCTATCACCAATTTGGCTCAGAGCTGTAAAAATGTTTCCTAATGTGAACCACAGTATAGAAAAAAATTGAATTTCTACTTTTTTATATATGCTAATGTACAAATTCAAACATGTTGTATTCATCATATTCTATAAAATCTCCTCCTGGACCATAAAATAGTGATTGTGAATCAAACGTGTCAATGGATGATCGGGAATTTATGAATGTGAATTGGTATAAAGTCTAATTACGAGTCAGAATATGAACAATATGTGAAGGATTAAACAGAAACAAGCTATCAACAATTAGTGGTTAAGATGCTGAGAGACATCAGACGAGGCTTATAAAAGATAATGATAATGAGATAATATGATATATCTAAGACTAAGATATGAATAAGATGAGATGTAATGTAATCTGTCCTCACATGTGTTTTTGCAAATATAAGTGCTATCGTAAAGAAGAAGAAAAAAGGTGACATTTTTACACGGAGAAGGCCACCCAGCACACTCTGGCAGAGACGAGAGATGCAGCAAACCACGGAGGGATGGCAAATGAAGACGGATGAATAGAGTGAAAGTTTGTGACGCAGAAGAGAGGGAGCATGACAGAGCAGAGCACAAGAACAGATTGTTTCTTACTGTTTATGAGGAAGCCGTACACACTCACAGTGTAATTACATTACATTTTGCTTGACCTGCAGCTGCAGCTGTACTGTAATTACTCATGCAAATCAAGCTTCTTTTTTTTCATAATGCAACATGTATTAGAAAGTAGGACCTGTTGTTTAGTATTTAACTTCTTTACTGTTAGATTGCTTTTTAACATGAATACAGTGTTTTACAGTTTAACCCTCCTGTTGTCCTCGAGTCAAGGAAGGAAGAGAGGAAAGGAAGGAAGGAAAGGAGGGAGGAAGGATAGAAGGAAGGAAGAAAAGGAGGAGGGACAAAGGAAGGGAGAAAGGAAGAGAGGAAGGTAAGGGGGAGGAAAGACGGAGAAAAGGAAGGAGGAAGGAAAGGAGGGAGGGAAGGAAAGAAGGAGGGAGGGAGGAAGGAAAGACAGAAGGGAGGAAGGAAGGAAGGACAGAAGGGAGGAAAGAGAGAAGGAGGGAGGGAGGATGGACAGACGGAAGGAAGGAAGGGAGGACCGAGGAAAGAAGGAAGGGAGGAAGGTAAGGGGGAGGAAAGACAGAGAGAAGGAGGGAGGGAGGAAGGAAAGGAAGGAAGGAAGGAAGGTTGCCAAAGCCCCCTACACTGTTTAAATGTAGAGTTGATTTTGACTCCAGTGAAGTGTGAACACACCAACAGCACTGAAACATGCTGGTGTTAGCATTTAGCATTTAGCTCCAGGCTGAGCTGGTGTTAGCATTTAGCTCCAGGCTGAGCTGGTGTTAGCATTTAGCTCCAGGCTGAGCTGGTGTTAGCATTTAGCTCCAGGCTGAGGTGGTGTTAGCATTTAGCTCCAGGCTGAGGTGAAAAGATGCAATATGGACCTTGAAGTTAAGTTTTAAGGTTTGAGACACCGTCACAATTCACTGCACTTCCTCTACTTCCTCTCAGGCACTATTTTAAATTTTAATTAAATTTGTATTATTTAAAAAAAACAAACATGAACTTATCACAGCAGCTGTCTCAATGCTCGTGGGCTAAAACGTAGAATTAGCTGTTCACACTACAACTTCACATGTGCTCATATATTTAGAGTGGTCACTTTAATTAACCTTCCTGTCCTCCTCCCGTCTGTTTTGACTGTTCCTTCTTTCATCCCTTCCTTCCTTTTCTCTTTCTTTCATTCCTTTCCTTCCTCCCTTTCTTCTTTTTCCTCTGTCCTTCTTTCCTTCCTCTTTTCCTTTCTCTCTCCCTCCCTCCTTCTTTCCTCTGTCCTTCATTCCTTCCTCCTTTCTTCCCTCCCTCCCTTCCTTCCTTCTTCACTTCTTTCTTCCTTCCTTCCCTCCTTTCCTTCCTCCCTTCTTCCTTCCTCCTTTCTTCCCTCCCTTCCGCCCTTCTTCCTTCCTCCTGTCTTCCCTTCCTCCCTTCTTTCCTCCCTCCTGTCCTTCCTTTCTTCCCTCCTTTCCATCCTTCCTTCCTCCCTCCCTTCCATCCTTCCTTCCTCCCTTTTTTCCTCCCTCCTGTCCTTCCTTCCCTCCTTTCCTTCCTTCCTCCCTCCCTTCCATCCTTCCTCCCTTCCCTCCTTTCCTTCCTTCTTCCTTCCTTACCTCCTTTCCTTTCTTCTTCCTCCCTTCCTTCCTTCTTTCCTTCCTCCCTCCCTCCCTCTCTCCTTCTTCCTCCCTCCTTTCTTCCTTCTTCCTTCCTTCCTTCCTTCCTTCCTTCCTTCCTTCCTTCCTTCCTTCCTTCGAGTACAACAGGAGCGTTAACCAGATGATGTTTTCCTACTCTGCTATGCCTGTTGAGGAAAAAAAGGAGAAAGAAATATGGGAAAGTGGTCCCAAAATTCACACTCCCCCTTTCCAGTTCCTCCACACTCAAATATACAAGACACATGATAGACCATGCATGCATGAGAGCAGCCGTAACAACACCTTCTTTCTGACACCTATAAAATTGAACACTTTCAGTTATACTCAGGAATAATCCAATATTTGTCTGAGCCGGGTGAGAAAAGGAAAGGGTTTGGATAAGGAGAGGTGTGGAGAGATTTATGAATTTATTCTGGCTATTCTACTTTTCACCCCCCCCCCCAACCCCTCCCCCCTCCTCTTTCTTTTTCTTTTTTCTTTTTTTTTTTGTCTCTTTTCAAAATCCAAAGATGAACAACCTGCAGCAGCGTGAAATATGAGCAAATGCTGAGGTAACACTGTCTGACTCATGGTATCATCTTACATTTTTTTATTAAATAATCTGATCCAATTTTAAAATATCATAGAATCCCTATAAATATAATAATATTTGAATAATTTCCCAGATCACACTTGCAGCATATTGTTTACTTATGATTTTTGTGAACTGGAGAAAAAAAAAACCAGAGAACAAAGGCAGCTTGAATTCAATATGTATTTATGTTGTCTTTTGAATCGTTTTCCTTTGAGAATATCCAATTTATTTAGCATTCACTGCAGCTGAAGTTTGAATGAAAGCTTTGTTTTAACTTTATTCACCCTCGTATTACCTCTGAAAAACAAGCGAGTGGTAAAAATAAGAAGGTTCATACGAGGGCTGCCCCACTTTTTCTCCATCACTCAAGTCTTTTAAAGTATTCAGCTGGATCAAATTTGGTAAAACTAAATTAAACAGGTGCTGAGGACAGACATGAAAAGCTCTGATCTGCTTTGCTTTAAACACTTGACAGACTCTGACTTTCACTACGAATCAGACGGAACGATAACTACTGATGCGAGCCAAATAAACAATTCATATTTCACTGCTTTGTCTCTTTTGACCAGGAAATTTAAGATGTTCTACCTTTTTAAAAAAAAAAACATGCTTACTGGATTTTGGGGTTTAACGCTCCTCTGAGAATGCCATTGCTTAAAGCTCAGCCTTCCTCCCCCCCCCCCTCCCTTCCATCCTTCCTCCCTTCCTTCAACCCTTCTTCCTTCCTCCTTTCTTCCCTTCCTTCCTTCTTTACTTCCTTCCTTCCTTCCTCCCTTATTTCCTCCCTCCCTCCCTTCCATCCTTCCTCCCTTCCTTCTTCCTTCCTTCCATCCTTCCTCCCTTCCTTCTTCCTTCCTTCCTTCTTTCCTCCCTCCTGCCCTTCCTTCTTTCCCTCCTTTCCTTCCTCCCTCCCTTCTTCCTTCCCTCCTTTCCTTCCTCCCTTCCTTCATCCATTCTTCCTTCCTCCTTTCTCCCTTCCTTCCTTCCTTACGTCCTTCCTCCCTCCCTCCCTCCCTCCTTTCCTCCTACTTCCTCCCTCCCTCCCTCCCTCAATTCCATCCTCCCTCCCTTCCTTCTTCCTCCCTTCCTTCCTTGGCTCAAGGACAAAAGGAGGGTTAACCAGATGATGGTTTCCTGCTCTGCTTGTTGGGAAAAAGAAGGGGACAAAAAGAAAGTGGTCCCAAAATTCACACTGCCCCTTCCAGTTCAAAGTCCTTCGAGCCAAATAAACAATTCATATTTCAGTGCTTTGTCTCTCTTGACCAGGAAATTTAAGATGTGCTACCTTTTTTTTTTATTAAACATGCTTACTGGATTTTGGGGTTTAGCGCTCCTCTGAGAATGCTATTGCTAAAGCTCAGCCTGCTTCTCCAAAACATGAAAAATGAAAAAACAAGACATAAAATTAACTAAACACTAACTAATATTTTGAATGACAGTGTTTGAGTGGGATTTTGTTTAGTTAATAAACCTGAAACATTGAGCTAAAAGTGGTTAAAATTTGCAAATATGAATTATCTGAGTTTAAATTGAGATGTAATAAAGAATATAAAATATTAACCCTCCTGTTGTCTTCAAGTCAAGGGATGAAGTTAGGAAGGGAGGAAAAGAAGGAAGGACAGGAGGGAAGGAATGAATGAAGGAAGAAAGACGGACAGAAGGAAGGGAAGAAGGAAGGAAAGGAGGGAGGGAGGAAGGAAGGTAGGAGGGAGGGAGGAAAGACGGACAGAAGGAAGGGAAGAAGGAAAGAAATGAAGGAAGGGAGGAAGAGAGAAGGGAGGAGGGAAGGAAAGAAGGATGCAAGGAAAGGAAAGAAGGAAGGAAGGAAGGAAAAAAGGACAGAAGTAAGGGAGAAAGGAAGGTAGGAAGGAAGGAAGGAGGGAAGGAAAGATTGACAGATGGAAGGAAGGAAGGAAGGAAGGAAGGAAGGAACAGTCAAAACAGATGGGGTCAATTTGACCCGAGAGGACGATACAAAGGTTAATTAAAGGATGCACATTTATTGCTATTTTTTTGTATTTTGATGCTCTACTGGAATATATTTGTATAATCTGTAGTTAAAAACTCCTCATTTATCTTCATGCAGCTCCTCAGTTTAGCCTCTGTCTAAAATTGCGCTGTATAATGACAATAGAGGCAATCTACTGTATCTGTCTAAACAGGCTGTTTTCTTTAGCTACTGTCTCTTTAAGGCCCACTTTGCTCTGATCATTAACGAAGAGTAGTAGCAGGATTTGAAAAAGTAAACCTCCTGAATCAGATCTAAAATATGCGATGAGACAACAGGAACAACCTCAGCAAGTAGCATTTTTACATATGTTAACATTATATCAATATTACTGCAGTTACCGTTTAAAATGTGCCTGTACAAAACTGACTGACTGCCGCTACTTCAAAACATAAAAAAGTCAAGTTGAAGTGAATGAGCAACACCAACATGATGAAAGAAACCAACAGTCTGTTATAAAAAATATGATATGAAATATATAAATGCTCTTATCTCCTTTCAAACACTTTCCTAAAATAGGGGCCGCATTTCATCAATTCGGCTTTTACAGCGTTCCTTTTTTTCTGTGCATTCAGTTCAGATTTGAGTGGCTACAGTTTGTAAGATTAATGCTTTGTATGTTAAGACGCTTCACATTCGCCAAGGCCTCACAGCTTATGAGACTAACTGGTCTTTAACTGCCTGTAAAAGTATTCATTTACAAGCTTAACTACAGTCCTTGTGTATCAGGCTTTGATTGCTTCCAAAGCACAATTGACCTACCCTTATCCATGCACCTGAACGCCTCCTGTGTAGACACTCGCTGCTTATCTACTAAACATGCTGCTAACGCTACGCTGTCTGTGTAGACACGGGGTCAAAGTGTCCACTCTTGATTAAAAGCTCTGGTTTTTTTCGCGGTCTACTCGTGTCTCATGTCATCTCTGATCTCTCTCTAACATGCAGGATTCAGGCAACACAGCCATGAAGCTCTGCCCTGCCCTCCCTGCACAGAGCGGAGCAGCTCACTGATGTCTGGTTTATTCAAAGTTTATTCACTTTAAACGTGTTGTGTGTCCAAATTGAGTCAAATTCAACACTGCACACTTCCTTTGTTCCCCAGTTATACGACCACCAAGTGAGGAGATGATTGGATGAACAGCTATTGAGATTTGCAAAGGACAAATAATACATAGAAACACAGAGTCCTTCTTTTAGTAAAGAGATATGAATGATAGAAAATCACAAAAAAATCTGAAACAGTTAAGCTAAGGTAGTTTTAAGAGAATCCTTTGATTAACCCTCCTGTTGTCCTCGAGTCAAGGAAGGAAGGGAGGAAGAAGGAAGGAAAGGAGGGAGGAAAGAGGGAAGGAAGGTAGGAAAGAAAAGAAGGAAGGGAGGGAGGAAAGGAAAGAACTAAGGACGGAGGAAGAGAAGGAAGAAAGGTAGGAAGGAAGGACAGAACAAAGGAAGAAAGGGGGATGGAGGAAGGAAAGAAGGAAGGGAGGAAAGAGAGAGGAAGGAAAGAAAGAGAAAGAGGGAGGAAGGAAGGAAGGACAGACGGCGGGAAGGAAAGAAGGAACAGTCAAAACAGACGGGGTCAATTTGACCCAGGAGGACGACGTGAAGGTTAAGTAGAGAGATATGAATGATGAAAAACCACAAAAAACATGTCATGTCCCCTTTAAGACATAAGTTAAGCCATCTGAAACAGTTAAGCTAAGGTAGCTTTAAGAGAATCCTTTGATTAACATTAATGTTCACTCACCATAAAAAACCTTGTCATATACACAGTCGCCCATAACGTTGGAATAAAAGCAGGAAGGGAGGAAGGAAGGAAGGAAACAAGGAAGGACGTGAGGAAGAAAGGAAGGAAGGAAAGGAGTAAGGAGGGAGGGAGGGAGCAAAGAAAGAGGGCGGAGGAGGCGAGGAATGAAAGAAAAATTAAAGAAAGAGGGAGGAAAGAAGGAAGGAAGGAAAGAAGGGATGAGGAACGAAGGAAAGAAGGGATGAGGAAGGAAGGGATGAGGAAGGAAGGAAAGAAGGAAGGGAGGAGGAAAGAAGGAAACAGTCAAAAGAGATGGGGTCAATTTGACCCGGGAGGACGACAGGAGGGTTAAATATAAAGAGCATTTGAAACCTCCATGAGTCCAGATGCATTGGTATATCTTATGTTTTACTGTGTGTGTGTGTGTGTGTGTGTATTTGGCCGTGTGTGTATTTGGCCGTGTGTACATGCGGAGCGTTGAACAGATATTCTACATTAAATCTATGACTGTACAGTTCATGCACGTTAAAAATACGCAGCTCACAAAAGTGCCAGCTGTAATAAAGTTCTCCCATCCAGAGGGTCACTGGTGCTTGATGAGCGGAGAAATTACACTGTTCCTCATTTTGATGAATGGGCGGATTCCTGTCATCATTATGTTCTGCCATGTTAGTTATTTTCCTGAAGTGGATAAAAGGCTGATGCATGCAGTTTCTCCATCATTCACATGAACAGTGTCTGCTTATTATAACAGTATATTGTGTGACAGAGTAGATGACATACAGGTTTCAAAGGATGAATTAGTGTAAAATAGTCTTCTTTAACATCTGTTTTTTTTATGTTTGGGAGCGTTACTGTGCTACTCTGAAAATAGGAATTTTAAATGATAGTAACTATTGTCTGAAAAGGAATATTTTTGGTTGAATTATTGACAAGATGATGTCGCACTATAGCCCCAACATCTCTTACCAAATCAATCATTAAATACAGTGTAAAGTGAATTCAGACATTTTCTTCTAAACACATTAAATAGGTCATAAATGTATTTCTAAAAAAGGTGTAAAAAGCATTTCAACCATTTAGATTTGAATTGTGGAGCTAGGCTTCACAAACTGTGTTTCAACATTTCTGTGTTCAGGATTTAGTGGGCGGGTCTAAAAATCACCTGATTAGCATAAACCCGCCCCTGCTGCTGTAGAGGTATAAATACATTCTGCACACACTACTACTGCTACAGTCTACAGTTAGCCAGTTAGCTGAGTTAGCCGCCGAGTTAGCAGCTGCGTTAGCAGCAGAAAGCTCTCAGACGTAGCGTCCATGTTTCTGGTAGAGGTGGTGACTTTGATTGACAGGTGACACTTGGTAGGGGGCAGGGCTTCAGCGTTTGGGAGCAGAGAAAGAGGCTGATTTTTACACAACTTTGAAGCCTAATTTCATATATTTGGCGATTTTTTTAATTAATCAAATTTGGCAGGGTGGTTAACAACACACTTTTCTGTGGTATGTCAAACTCAGAACACATATTTATTCTGACTTTATACAGACTTTAAAGTTGGAGAAAAAATAAATGAATGAATAATAGCAATCCCTGCCAGCTGCCCACGATGAAAGCAGCCAGATGAGGTGGTTTGGGCACCTGGTCAGGATGCCTGTAGAGGTTTTCCAGGACACGTGCGACTGGTAGGAGACACTGGGGCAGATCCAGAACACGCTGGAGGGATTACATATCTCTCCTGGCCTGTGGATGTCTTAGCTGGTGAGCGTTACTGGGGAGAAAGATGTCTGGGTTTCATTGCTCAGCCTAATGCCACCAAGACCTGTCCCCAATGGTGCAATAGTGCATAACCTATTTCTTGCCTCAAATGTTTTCAGTGTTTGTGTTTGTGTCACGTCCACCATCTTGGAAACAGACATGGAGAGACTCACATGCACCAACATGCACACACTGCTAGACTTGCTAACAAAACAAAGAACAGAGCAGCTCGGATAACAACACACATAGAGGTAGTGTGACTTGCTCAGGTTGCCATTACACTACTATGCCTTAAATAGTTGTTCGCTGACATCCAATGAGGCTGAATGTCATTTGTTCCACCTTTAAGACACAATGTAAAACTATCTGTTGTCATTTCATATGTTGGTTGTTGCTATCCTCAGACATATAGAGCTGCTTTTCAAAACTGTATTTCCAGGCTAGTTGCTGTCCCACTGCCTTCTTCAATTCAATTCAATCTCTCACTAAACACATCATTCTGATCCTTACTATCTTATATTTGCTATATTTAAGGGAAAAAAACAACCTTTTCCAACACTATTGCAGTTATTTGATGTTGTCTAACACCATTTCTGGGTAATTAAAAGTAGTTTGAGTTGGTTTGGCCTTTGTTTTAATCCTCCTGTTGTCCTCGAGTCATGGAAGGAAAGGAGGGAGGAAGAAGGAAGGAAAGGAGGAAGGAAGGAATGAGGGAGGGAGGAAGGAAGAAGGAAGGAAGGAAGGAGAGAGGAAGAAGGAAGGAGGGGGGAAGGAAAGGAGGGAGGGAAGGAAGAAGGAAGGAAGGAAGGAAGGAAGGAGGGAAGGAGGAAAGAACGGAGGGAGGAAAGAAAGAGAGAAGGAGGTAAGGAAGGATAGGAGGGAGGAAAGAAAGAGAGAAGGAGGTAAGGATGGGAGGAAAGAAGGAACAAGTCAAAACAGACGGGGTCAATTTGACCCGGGAGGACGACACGAGGGTTAAAGATAACATTGAGTGAACAGGAAGTGACTTTGCTAGAAATCTTATCGTCTATATGAGAATGATTATTAATCTGCACATATTTGACTATCTTATTCCTTTCTCCTCATTGCTATTTTGTGGCATTTCTCATTTCTTTGTGAACAAAAACTTACTGTGGTGTTTTAGCTTCAACAGTATCTTTGTCAAGGGTCAGATCAATATAGAAAAAAAAGTAAAGTGAAAATAAACCAGAGAATGATGCAGCTGAGTGCTGCACATTGTGAAACAAATCAAGAAAATCTAATCTAAATAAGGTGTTGCCAAATGTCACAAGTAAAAGATTAATATTGACTGAGGGAAATGAAGGCTCTTAGAGGGGGGGCGGAAACTGCATCATGCATCAGAGTGTTGAGATTAAAAAAAAAAAAAAGCAACAAGAATTCATTCAATTTCCCATCTGCCTCTCTCTCAGTTCCCCCGATTCAATTGAGTTCAATTTCGGTTGCAATGGGTATTACTTTGGCATGACATTGTTAGACAAAGCCAAAACAAAAGGCGGCAAAAACAGTTACTGCAGACTGAAATAAGGCCTTGACAACTCAAATCAAAAGAGTCCCTGAAATGACGGCAATGAACACAGTTTTCAGTCGACAGGGTGAATCAAATCTGATGAAAACAACCACATTTTGCTTTTCTAACCCTGTGTGTATCATCCTTGTTCCCGCTCTCTTCATATTTACCCTTTTGCTCTCCACATACTTTCCCATTTCACACATTAGGCAATTACTAACACAGGGTAATCAAATCCGCCTTTTAAATCCACACCCTGTTCATCTGCTAGGCTAGAGGGATAGTATTAGTTCTCCATCAGTGGTGATCTGCGAGCTTAAGTTTCTATTGCATTACAGGGTTTGGCTGGGGCAGGTCAATTAGATTTGTCTTTAACGCAGCTGCTCGAAGGAAAGGGGTTTAAGGGGTTCTTTGTAAGTGTTGGTTTGTTTGTGTGTTTCGAGACTTCCCACGTACACATGTAGGTGACTTCTGGTGTTTTCATGGTGTCCACATGTGTGCATTCAATGTTCCTGTTTGTGCGTCTTTTAACATTTAACATTACATTATGCTTCTCTGCGTCTTCTGCTTCGTGTGGTGGCCGGGGTCAGAGGTCGGTGGGTAGATGGAGCCAACAGGAAGCGACATCTGTTGTCTGATGTCTGACATGGATGGATTGCATGACTGATGCACATGGGGCACATCCAGGGTTCCCGGGTCACGCTTGCGCTTGCTTCGGGGTCGGTAAGGGTCAGAACCCCTCTAGAACTTTCTCCCCCCAACAGACTCCAGGAAGCCAATCAACTTCAAACACTGACTGATCATCTGGGAGGTAATTGCAAATCAAATCAACCCCTCATTCTGGTTGGAGTACACGCTCTTTCTTTTCACGCCAAACAAGAGACCACTTCCCTTCCTGCACTCCTTTTCTCATCGCAATTTGTCTTTTTTTTTTTTCCTCCTCCTCTTTGCGGCTGCATTTATCTCGTAATTGTGATAGAGGATATTTCCTCTCGCATGGGGAGAAACCAAGATGCAGCAGTGCAGGAGGAATGGAACAAACAGGACAACATGATTCACAGATTCATCACATGTGCATGACTGTGCATGTGTGGTACTCTTTGAGTGCCAGCTGACAAACACACAAGCCTGCTCCGAGCCAGCTGCTGTGAGAGCACAGTGGTGGTCTTTGTAGAAATGGTTTACTTCATGTATCCTGCATCAGAGCAGCATTTCACGAATAATTTCTGCTAGTGCATCGTGCCTGTAAAAAGTAGGACTCTCATAATGTAGTCGCTGTGTTATAAATGGCATCTTGATGAATATAGTTCTCGAGTTTTAAGTGGGGCCGTGTGTGTTTGTCAGTTGGTCTCCAGAATGACATGCAGCCACTTAAAGCCAGCTGCCTCCAGAGTGGTGTACTGTATGGCGATCTGGGTGAGCTTGTTAAAGGACAGCCTCAAGGCTGGCTTTCTCAAATTACTCCTGTGTAGCAGGGGAAAGGAGAGCCAGACACTCTCCTGTGTGGCTTTACTTAATTGCAAAAGGCGACGACGGAACCGTTCCTCTTAAATCTCGGGCACTTATTGGGCACAATTTCATGGATGAGAAATACAAAAGAGCATTACCCTGTATTGTGTACATAATGTTCTACATGTCATGGGAGCGCTGATGGAACGGTCCGGAGTTTGCTCCAGGTTTTTATCTCGCAATGAGCCATGCAGGATGTCCTTACACACTTCTATCACCGCGTTTCTCAGGGGTATCAGTCTAAAAAAAAAAAAAGAGAGAGAGAGAGAGAGAGAGAGAGAGAGAGAGAGAGAGAATATCCTATAATTTCTCCTCTGCGCTCTGGGTGTTCTTTCAATTACAACCTTTCAATTTAAAACACTAAAGATCATTCTCTTCTCTATCTCCGGCTGGGAAATTGGTGTGAATTTATGGAAAGATCAAAAATAAAGTAGAAAGGATTGGACCTGCTGAGAGCTGGCATCCAAATGACCGTCACTTCATAAAGGTTATAGAGATATGTGGACGACACAGGGGTGGCTCTTGGATTTGTCCTATCAGTTTCCATTAACAATAGGGTTATGGAGAGAATTACATGCATTTTCACAGGGCTTGAGTAACTGATATGCTATTTCCCTTATCCCTTAAGTCCCCCAAGTGTTAGAGCATGTTGAAAAAAATGCATGTTGATAATAAAAAAGCAATAGATAGGGACCGGAGTCTTTTTGGAACAGCTGTCAAATAAAAAGGCTTGATGACAGACTGCTTTTCAGCACAAGTGCAGCTGTGAATCTGAATAGTGTTGGAGTGCAACGTGACACACACACACACACACACAGAGTCATTCCACACAGCTGATCCTGTTCGTGTGTGCAGGATTGTGTGAATGCATTAGTGTGTGAGCATGATTTAATGTATGTACAGTATGGTGGTTAATCTATATTTATATGTATATATCTACAGTGGCTGTTACTGCATATATATGGCTTTCCATTTGCTACGTTTATTGATTACTGCACTAAACTAATTGTTAAGCATATATCACACGTTGCTGCCACTTCGGACATTTAACTGCATTCAAGGCTTCATGTATGTATTCATGAGCTTCACTTTAAATCATTGAGTGTTGATTCATTTGCACTGGATTTGTTTTATCGCGTGGATGTCAATCTTTCTGTGTGTTTTGTGTGAAGTCTACATTATCTAAACCCTTACATACTGTTTAAGGTCTAATTTGACCCATTTTTACATTTGAGAGAAGAACAAATGTGTTTATGTGCAGCTGATACACATTTCTGTTGAATGTTTGACTCATTTATTATATAAAGCAATTCAAAAATACTGTTTATTCACATTTCACAAGTATATGTTCTCCCGATTTATGTAAAGTTGGACCATTATATTGTATGATTGTAATTTTTTCTATATTCATAAAAAGTGTAAAAATCAAATAATACACTCACTGCTCCCTGAAAGCTTCATTAAGGATTAATCACCAATTTCTTAATGACTGATGAGGTGTTCATGAATGATTTGAGGCTCAGAAAATTATTTATAGAGACTCATTATGAGGAGATACTGTGAAATGCCTCACTAGCAACAGTATGTAAGGGTTAATTCAACACTCACATGCCTACAAGTGTATGTTTAAACAGTTATTGGCCACTGTACTGTATTAGCTTCCTGTCTTCATATTAGTCATGATGCAATCCCTTGTGTAGCATCACTCATCCTCTCTTGTCCATCTTAGGTCTATTTTTGGGGGTTTATTAAGTCTTCAGTTGTGTATAATGATAATTTATTAAAGTAACACACATATGCATCTAGACATCAGTTAACACTTTACCCCTAAGACATAAATACACAACTGGTCTGGGTAGAGATGTGATAATCAAATGACTTCTGGGAACAAACCCTTGGTCACTCTTGCCTCCTGATGATTTTACCTTTGACCTTTTTCTACAGTACCTCCTCCTGTTTTAGCCTTTCTCAGTTAACATTGACATCTTAGCCACTAAAGGAGTTGGTGAAGATTAAAACATCCTTTAATGGAGCTTTTCCACTACACAGTTCCAGCATGACTCGACTCGACTCGACTTGTTTCTTCTTGCATTTCCACTAGGGATAGTAGCTGGTACCTGCTACTTTTTTAGTACCTGCTCTGCTGAGGTTCCAAGCGAGCCGAGCCGATACTAAAATGTGACGTCATCAGACTGTCGGCCACTGATTGGTCAGAAGAGTTGTCGCTGGAAGAGTCATGAGCCGTCCCACACAAGAATCAAACCCGCCATTTTTAAATACCGGCAACAGTGATACAGTCATTCGTTTCTCTTCTCTTGCTTTGTGTGTATTTGATGGCTAAATAATGTTTGACATATAAAACACTATCTTCTTATTAAATATGATGTGTTTTTATAGATTAAACCATCCGACCGAATATAAAGATAAGCTCAACCACTTACAATCAGTCAGTAATCAATCAGTAATAACACATATATATATATAATATATATATAATAATATAACACTGTGAAAGGGGCCATTCTGTATGATTAGTGCTTTTACTTTTGATACTTTTTGCAGATAATGCTTGTATAATGCCTTTTACCTGTAATGATGCATCTTTTATTGTGGTATTAATACCTTAAAACTCTGAATACTTCTTCCACCACTGAAAAAGTGACAGTTTTTTTTTTACTTTTAGATGTCTAGGTACATGTTATTGCTTTTAAATTACTATATTTAAACATTAGCAGCAAGTACACCATCGCCTCCATGTCCTCCATTGTTTATGTGTTTGTGTCGCGTATAAAACGAAGTCGCAGCAGTTTCGCGGAGCGTTGCTATGACGACCCCGCCCACGTTGAGGAGGAACTATAGTAATGGAAAAAGGTTTTTCCTGGTACCAAACCGAGTCGAGTCGGGCCAAGTAGTGCTAGAACTGTATAGTGGAAAAGCGCCATAAGAAAGCCCTGGTATGTATCTGAATGTAAATGCACTCCCTCCCTCCCTTCCTTCCCCTTTTGTTTCTTTTCATGTGCTGATCACTGCCTTGGTCTCGCTGTATAAAATGTTCTGATTCCCTTTTTCTCTGGGTCAGTCCACTCACTGATAACCCAGGATCTCGATAAACACCACAATCACAGCAAACTTTGAACAAGGACTGGAGTGATTTCTTTCTTCAACACTCACTATGTGAAATGACTGAATGAAGGTTTGGTCCCTCAGAAGCTCCTTGTTGTGATCTGTTGTTGGTCCAAGTTACCCCCTCTAGTATTTTGTGTGTTATTAGTGAAGGTTAGGATGGACCAAGAATCAATAATGCATCTCTCTGTTTTTTGGGTGATGTTACGTTAAACAACATATGTCATTTATGGCGCTTTTCCACTACACAGTTCCAGCACAACTCGACTCGGCTCGGTTCCAGGAACGACCTTTTCCATTACAAAAAGGTACCTACTCAATGTGGGCGGGGTCGTCATAGCAACGGCTCCACGAAACTGCTGTGACTTCGTTCTATACGCGACACAAACACATAAACAATGGAGGACATGGAGGCAGTGGTGTACTTGCTGCTGTATGTGGCTTTCTGTCACACACAAAGCAAGAATACTGAGCCGAAACGCTGTAACGCTGCTCTTGGTATTTAAAAATGGCGGGTTTGATTCTTGTGTGGGACGGCTCATGACTCTTCCAGCGACAACTCTTCTGACCAATCAGCGGCCGGCAGTCTGTCGACGTCACATTTAGTATCGGCTCGGCTCGCTTGGAACCTCAGCAGAGCAGGTACTAAAAAAACACCAGGTACCAGGTACTATCCCTAGTGGAAACACACAAAAAAAGTTGAGTTGTGGTGAGTCGTGCTGGAACTGTGTAGTGGAAAAGTGCCATTATTCAGGTTTTATCATGAAACTATCAACTAATAACAGGTTGAAGTGGAAACAGAAATTCAGCCTAGTGATAATGAACTGAAATGACATTTGTTATGCGTCATCCATCAGTACTTTTCCTTCATCCTAGTCGGAGGTGAGGAGGAACCGATCCATTGCAATGCAGCAAAAACCTAAATTACAACAACAACAAGAAGACTAAAACCATTTTCACCACCAATTAAAAAATATTGAGTTAAGTTGTTTTGCCTTTTTTCCCTTTACCTAATTTCCAGTGACAGTGACTCATAGGAGCTGAGATTGTTTTTCTGTGTGAACCTGTAGGTGTGCTGAAGGGAAAGATTAATGATGCTGTTGGTGCTGTCAGATGGAGAAAGTGAGATCACCTCCTTCCTGATCACCTCTGCCATGAGAGACACAAGTATTCGATTTCCACAGCAGGACTTTATGATAGATAGATAGATAGATAGATAGATAGATAGATAGATAGATAGATAGATCATCTCTTGTTCCTCATGATAGATAGATAGATACATAGGTAGATAGATAGATAGATAGATAGATAGATAGATAGATAGATAGATCATCTCTTGTTCCTCACGATAGATAGATAGATAGATAGATAGATAGATAGATAGATAATCTCTTGTTCCTCACGGTAGGTAGGTAGGTAGATAGATAGACCATCTCAAAAGGTTAAAGGCTTCTTCCTCGCCCCAAAAAAGAAAAAAGATTTTCCGAATTGATCTCTAGAGTTGATAAATTGAACAACACTGTCTCAGTATTTCAGTGTGTGTGAAATTAAGCTCCTGCAATACAGAAGATCTAAGCTTCCCAAGCTTGTGAGGGACTAGTTGGCAGTAAAGTTAACTTTCTCTATCGATCAATATAAATGTCAATACTAGCCGATCACACAGCATGGCAGCAGAGATGTTGTCAATACTTGTGTTTGAGTTGATTGTGTCAGACAATCTACATATTTGTACAGACAGGCCTTTCCTGCCCTCCAGTTATAGCCTGCTATTATTTATTTATTTTACTTATTTTATATAACTTTGTACTTTTGGACTCTGAGTGATTTTATTTCTTTGTCGCGTGTTGTTTTGCCTTTAAATTTTCATGTCTTCCTATAGTCTGTAACAACTGTTTGGAAAGGTGCTATACAAATAGAGCTATTATTATTTTTAATAATATAGCAAAATAATGATTGTATCACTGTAGTATAGAAAATGAGGAATGCCTGCTGGTTATTGTACTATTTTTAAGTCTGAACTCAGTCAATTTTGGGTTTTTTTATTGTCTAAATACATATAACCACATTAATTCAGTTGTGTTAAAACAGGTTTAATGCTATGAACTCAACCTCCCAACTTTCTCTCTGTGATCAACCTTTTTAAAAAGTCCAATCACACAGCTGTATTCATGTTGATTTTGGGGGCAGAGAAGAAGAGATTTAGCTGTTTTTCTATTGTTCATGTGTCTCTGTGGGTAAAGATATGCATAGAAACAACCAGGAAACACTACTGTGGAGTTACTGTTAAGAAAATTAGACTCAGACTTAGACGGCTGAAGCCTCATTTTACCTTTAAGTGAACTCCTCAATATAAAGAAAATCCTTCAAAGCCAATATACAGTGATTAATAAGTCAACTATACATATGGCAGGTGGTACATAATTAATAATAACATATTCTCACCATGCTCCTCTACATTATGTGGGTATGTAGGTGTCTGTCAGTGTAAAGGCAGCTTTTCCTCTCCTCTCCTCTTTCTCCCTCTCTCTCTTTCTCTGTCTCTCACTGATGGAGACGACACTAGGGAGCACACTTACTCCAGAAATGAGAGTAAGACAGAGAAAGACAGAGAGAGTAAAGGAGGAGGAAGGGGGAGGGGGAAGGTTGGCTGAGAGAGAAAGAGAGGGAGAGAGAGAGAGGGAGAAAGAGAGAGAGAAGGAAGGAGGTGGCTTATGGGCTGCAGGGTGAGAGAATGAAAGAGGAGAGAGAGGCACAGAAAAAAAAAAGTGTGAGAGAGAGGAGCTGTGTGCACCTCGGTATCGAGCTTTATAGGCTCGATGGAGAGCGAAAGGAAGGCAGATCAGAGGCAGAGGGAACTGGTGGAGTCTGTGTGTGTGTGTGTGTATGTGTGTGTGTGTATATATAAAAAGGGGGCCATGGTGTCAGGCTTGATTTCATTACCGGGGCTAATCAGGTCCATATACTTTAAGTGCTGCTTTAATTTGTCTAATCTCTCTAGGATATGGCCGCTGCCTTCCGGTTACATGGCTTCTTTGCCTCGAAAAGCTGTTTAAGACATGCACCGACTCTGACCTGGGGGGGGGGACACAATATTCTGTACTTCTCACATTCACTTATACATGTTTTCATTATCACAGTGACTTAAGGGTACGTTCATAAATTAGGACTTCACGCTGAATCCTGTTCCTGATCCAATTTTCGGTCGTTATCTTCTGCTCAGATACACGAAGAGCAATGAGGAGTAACAGAATAACAAAAACAGAACAGTGCCTCTGGAGGTTTGGCTGATCTCAGTTTGTCATGTGAGGTTCAGTAGGTGAACCACAGCATTGAGGAGACAGGGATGTGTAGCAGCCCCCTGTCCCACACGGTGAATAATTAATGTTGATTAATTAGTAATTTATTTGTTGTATATGTGTTACTCTTACCTACCTTTCATACCCTTTGTGTTCCCCATTCCCTCATGTATTGCTATTGTTTATTTATGTTTAGTATGATTGTATAGTTTGTGGTGATATGCTTTGGCATTATTGTGTTGTATGCAGTCATGCAAATTTAATTGATTTGATAGAAACATGGTATTGATTTTAAGTGATGGAGAAAGGGAGTGAAGGCCTGTGGAAGCTTGTGCTATATGGTACAGCTTTTGTTAGTCTAACCCTAACCCTAACCCTTTCATATCATTACAAACAACCATTCTTTGTAATGTGTGTAATGATAACCCTGATTAAAGGCTGTTGGAGCTTTGACCCTTTTCCCCATCTCTGTGCATCTTAGAAGTAGGACTCTGCTTCTGAAGCTTAGGCCTGTAACTGGACTTGGAGCTGGAAGGATGAGAATAAGAACGTAGAAGTAGGAAACCATGACTGGAAGACAGGACAAATGAGCAGAGTCATCCTATAGAGGTGACCAGGAGGCAGCAAAGATGGGTGGAGTTGCTTGGGAGTGTGACCAGGATGCAGGACAGATAGATGGAGATGTCCTGAAGATCAACCAGACAGGTGGAGCAGCTCTGGAGGACAGGTAGGAGGATGAATAGATGTGAGGAGCTGCTCTGGAGGCCAGTAGCACCAGGATAGATGGGTATAGTTGCTCTGGAGGTCAACAAGGACCACGCCTTATTTAGGAAAATGGCAAGGCATGTCCCTTCAAAGGATGACCGCTGGATGTCAGGGTGGCTCCTCAGCTATTCCATTTTAAAAGGTCCAGGGAGTGCAGGATCGGTACAGACAAGCTGCAGGTGTGTGAACCAGAGCCTAATCTTGGGCTTGGGCTGGAAGCTGGGAACATGGGATCCAGGGCAGAGAAGCAGGACTGATGAGACGAGGGGCTATAGAGACAGAGCAGATGGGACTACAGGGGACAGGAAACAGGGTTAAGGCACAGGAAAACAGGTAACAAGAAAACTGGATAAATGCAGGAAGTGGCTTGAAGCGCTGTAACACTGATTGAAGCAGAGGCTATGATCTGGCAGGGTGGTAGTGGCAGTGCTGGGTATTTGTAGAGAGCTTGATAATGGTGATGAGGTGCAGCTGGTGTGACTCTGCCCTGACTCCAGCACACCTGTCTCCACTCTCACAATCAGACACACATATACACACAGGGACAGCCACTATGAGAGAGAGGAAGCAGATTAGAGAAACAATAGGGTTGTCTTCTTAAAGAATAAGGCTGAACATTTTCGATATGTTCTTATTATCAAGAAATCTCATGTGCAGACCAACACCACAATGAATTGATGTACTTATGTATATCCAGAGCCTTATGTATCTGGATCCTCTGTCATAGACCTCCACTGGGTCACATGTTCCTTTACCATGAAGACTTTTGATCATGTTAGCTTGTTCAAAACATTGGAGAGTTGTTCCTTGCACAGTAAATGCCACTGAGCATGAAGGTGCATGAATATAGACTTTGTATTTATTCATTATTGTGATATGTAACACAGCAAGCTAGTGAAGCTCTGTAAATGGAAAAAAACCCCACAGAACTACTCTCTTGAGACTGAAAGTGTGATCATTTAGTCATCAATCAGCGCTGTCCATGCTGCAGAACACAAAAGAGGAGGGCCACCTTTGTCCCCACAGCAATCCAGCTCCTGAACTCTGACCCCTCCCTGTCCCAACATCACTGCCCCTCAACTGACTGAATGCACATAGCACACAGCACAGCACCATGAAGCACAGAGCACTTTGACTGTGACGGTCACTGAAAATACTGACTATAGCACTTTATATGATTTTATGTTGTTGATATTCAACAAATGATGCTGCTCCTCATGCCTTTTAAATTGCCCCTTGGGGACAAATAAAGTGTTTTGAACTGAATTGAATTAGTTTTTGGAGCCATTTCTAAGCAAACAACAGTACCCAAAGTCTTTAAATTCACAAATGAAGGTAAGGAGAGGTACAAAGGAATACCGTAAATCAGGCTTTGGATCTATACACAGAGTACTTGTAGGGTCAATTCATTGTTGGACTGGTAGTTTGATAGTGACAATATAAAAAAAATATGGTTTCTTTTCATTTTTTTAATCTATAGATGCTTCCTGTAAAATTGCTCAGGCACCAAACTCAGGTACATAAATAAGTACCATGTGGGCCAGGAATGAGGCCTCAGCAGAAGCCATATATAGGAGAGGATACTTAATTTGGCTAGGTTGTTGTGCTACATATCACATTGTCTTTACTTTTATATAAATTACTTTCATTGTACAATGTAGTACAACATCAAGAGGAACATACTGTCCTGCATATGCTTTACATAGAACTACTCTCCTGAGACTGAAAATGTGATCACTGCTTAGTCTTTGCAGCCATTTCTAAGCAACCTACAGTGCCCAAAATCTTTATAATGAAGGAGCAGAGGCACAAAGTTATACCATAAATCAGGCTTTGGATACACACACAGTACTTGGAAATATTTGGCTTCTTTTCAGTTTTTTTTTTTAATGTATACAGTAGATGCTTCTTGCAAAATTGCTTGGGCACCTGACTGGAGTACATAAATAAGTGCCTTGTGGTTTAGAAATGAGGCCTCAACTTTTTGGGAAAGAGTTTTTCTTCTTCTTCTTCAACCTCAATTGAGATACTGGCACATTTAAATGTCATGTTTGCTTTTAATATGGAGCTGTGTCATCAGACTGCCAGATGGGCTCTCAGGCAGAAGGCATGTCATATAAGCAGAGGTCTAAATGTGTTTGACAGGGTCAGCAATGCCGGGCTGAATCTGAGCATGCATGTATGTATGTAAAGCTAAAACAATTAGTCATTAAATGCCAGAGGTTTATGTAGTAGCCTGCTTGACATCTACAGAACATTTTAATTTCAGACTGACTGACGTGTTGAGTGTTTTGCTCAGAGACAAATGAAGAGATCTGCAGTGAGGGTGTGTAGCTCTGAAGAGGCCAGCAGAGTGGATTTGAAGAGGTGGTGAAGTTTTCATAAGACTAAAACCAAGTTTGTCTGCAGGTAGATGCTCTTTATAAAACACTACTTAATAAGCTTATATTGTCTCCTGTCTGTTAACGCTATCCTTACAGGCTGTCCACATCAGACGCCTCTCAACCGTCTGATGGACCTACCTATCTGTAAAAGTCTATTTTCATCATCATTTATAAAACACTACTTAATAAGCTCATGTAACGTGAGGGTTCGATAGGTGGTATTTGAACTTTACTGTAGCTCCCGACATGAGAAGAACAACAACAACCCCACTTCCTTGTCTCTAACCCCCCAGGTGACTAACCCTACCAATCAGAGGCCAGGAACGACTTAGACCTAGACAAATGTAAGTGTAATGAGGTAAAACCACAGAAATAGATTCAAGAGATGATTTTAACTGTTTCAAAAGATGCTGGTGTAACTATCTGAATCTGTAAATATGTAAATACTAAAGCACAAATATATAACTACTTAACTGCATAAACATTGTAAATATATTACTGGTGAATTAACTCAAATTACTTAATAAGCTTATATATATATTGTCTCCTGTCTGTTAACGTTATCCTTACAGGCTGTCCACATCAGACGCCTCTCAACCGTCTCACGTCTGATGGAACTGACATGCTTCATTTTACACAGGCAGCATTTTAATTGTGGTCTGAATGTGTAATTATCTGTAAAAGTCTATTTTCATCAGACTCGTAACTCACATTAATTTTGTATTGAACTGTGAGCAATGCCAAAACACATCACAGCATGAAGTGTGACACTTCAAGTCTGTCAATTTGTTAGTTTTTTTTTCTTTTTGGTGAATTATTTATGGACGTGATCAACAGCTTTTTACTCAGTTCTTGGATACATGTGAATATATTTTGTTGTCAATGCTCACCCCATTAACCCTCCTGTTGTCCTCGACTCAAGGAAGGAAAGGAGGGAGGAAGGAAGGAGGGAGGAAGGAAAAGAGGGAGGGAAGAAGGAAGGAGGGAGGAAGGAAGAAGAAAGAAAAGGAGGGAGAAAGGAAGGAAAGGAGGAGGGAAGGAAAGGGGGGAGGAAGGAAGCAGGAAGTATAGGAGGAAGGAAGGAAGGAGGGATGAAGGAAGGAGGGAGGAAGAAGGAAGCAAGGAAGAAGGAAGGAAAGGAGGGAGGAAGGAGGACGGAAAGGAGGGAGGGAAGGAAGAGGGAAGGCAAGAAGGAAGGAAGGAAAGGAGGGGGGGAAGGAGGAAGGAAAGGAGGGATGGAAGGAAGAAGGAAGGAAGGAAGGAAGGAAAGTAGGGAGGAAAGAAAGAGAGAAGGAGGTAAGGAAGGAAAGGAGGGAGGGAGGAAGGAAAGAAGGAACAAGTCAAAACAGACGACGACACAAGGGTTAACGTCTAATCATAAAACACAAAAAGATATTTGCAGATTTTTTCTAATTTTCAGCATTTTCACATCAAGGCAAAGTAATGGGTTTTTTTTAGATTTTCAATACAGTGTTATAACTGACAGAAAAACAACAAGTCATCACATCTGGAAAAGCTGCAACCATCAAAAAAAAAAACTGTGACACTGACTCAGGCCTGAAACTGCTGCTGTTGCACTGCTGACACGCTGTTTCCTCTCCGTGACCCAGTGTCGACAAGGTGTTTGACGAGTGATGAAGGGCCGCCACAACAGCAGACGCTACCAAAAATTATTTTTATGTCCTGCATCGTCACAACACAGCTAGCATGTCGACGGGAGTTATTAACACATTTTAGTCACAGTATGTAAAATATCCTCATTAGTGCCATTCATGTGCTCAGTACAGGCGGGGTATGAAGGTTTGTTCTGATCCATGGTGTCTGGAGGCTACTTGGCATTTATCAAGTGTCTTCATGTGATGAGGACACACTGTTCAAGCTGCTAAACTAGTCATGTTTAAAGTTTTTACATGTTCATACTTGTTAAACCTCACTCATCACTCTGGCTGTGTTTGAAATCGCATACTACATACTTCTATACTACACACTAAAGGACCAGATAGTAAGCAGACCGTTTACACTGTAGTAAACTACACGATTACCCACAATGCATTTGGTTCCTACCCGAGCTGAAATCATCAGGCTGAAGCTGATTTCATTTTAGCTCTAACTCTGTAAATAAACCACTTTATCCACATTTCTAACCTTTTTAGGAAGAAAGTAAAGTATCCCTTTAGATCCACAATGTGACGCTAATTTGTCCAAATAACACCTGTTTAAAGTTTTGTTCCTGAGAATTCGGAGCCGCTCAAGTTAGCCGTAGCGAGTAACGCACTTCCTGTCATTTTCATAAAATAAAACACCTGTTACCTTTTATTATTAAGAAAACCATAACGATAGAATTGATGCTTTTATTTTGAAAACAGGAAGCGAACATACCCCCGCTGTAGCTAACTTGAAACCACCAGTTTTTTTTTCAGAAGTAGCGTTGCATCTTGGGTAATGTGAGTGTGAGTAGTCAGCTCTTGATGCATACTCTGCATTTCTGGAGAATCTAGTAAACCATCCAGGAACTTCTCACATACTCTAAATCACATACTACACAGTTGAAACACACTACATACTTCACATGACGTCAGAGTTAGTACGAGTAGTAGGAAAGGATGCAGTTTCTAACAGACCCTCTGTCTTTGTCTATATCTGTGTTTCTCTCAATGGAAAGTAGGTTTGGCTGGGCCTCCTTCATACATACACTCTTAAGTATGACTTTTAGTTGACTAATACTTAGCTCGGCGGTGGTGCTGGTTCTGCAAAGCATCGTAAGTTGTGGGTATGCATGATGCATGTTTTTAGAAATGGGTAGTGGCAGGACTGCACCGTGTCCAGATCCACAGACGTACCTCAGGAAACATAGTGTCACCGAAAAAGCTTCTTCTGGTTTGTGTGTATCCTCAAAATAAATCTGTGTGAGAAAGAGAGAGTTTATGCTTCATCATCAGGGGAATAAACAGATTTTAAGTTGAGTGGAGGAAACATTGAAGCAGACTTTTCAAAATCTGCAAACCAATAATCAAACTACTCAAGAATATTAAAGTAGTTAATTAATTTTAAACAACACCCAACTTAAAAAACATTGTGGACTATCTTTATTATTTTTTCTTTAACCTGTAAGTTTCCATCATGCTGTATCTGTTTTGTAGTTTTCTCCACCCTGAAAGCAGTTGTCCTTGAAAAAATAGCAGGTTTAATATTTATATCAAATGTATTCAGATTTTCATATACTCATTCATTTATCTCTACATACATTCAAATAATAAAGCAGCATAACTAAAAGGAAGGTCATGGGGCTTTTTCAAGTGGAAACTAGCAACAGTGTGAATGAGGACAAATGCCAATGCTAGAGGAGAGATAATACATGTACCACACTTGATATCAAGGTTGTGATTATATAATGTTTTAAATAAGTAGAAAAGGTTCCAATAAATTGTAAATACATGAAGTGAGTCTTTATGGTAAAAATGGTAAATTGACCTTTTTCCATTCTTTTGACCATTAAAAGTGCTTTTACACTACATGGGATTTTACTGTTCCTTGCTTTGCCTCCCTGTAAGTCCCGTTATTAGTCACTGTGTGATATGAGACAGCATGCAAAGTCAATTTTTGAGGTTGCGTAATTCCATATAAAGTAAATGGAAAGACTCAAAAAGAGGCAAATTCGCCCAGGACTAATATTTCAAACTTGAAAATTCATATTTATCCCAGAACTGATTAATCTACTTCAGTAATTTTATAAACTTTGGACCTGATACTCAAGTCTTCGTCTTTTTTTTTTCCATTTTAAAGAGTTAAATTTAGTCTGCAGGTTTCAAGTGTGCTTAAATGATTCATCAACCATCACAATTATAGAGCCGTGGTGCATGTGCATGTGCCTGTATGTCTTTATATGTGTGTGTGTGTGTGTGTGTGTGTGTGTGTGTGTGTGTGTGTGTACAGGTAATCTTTGCATGAGCATGTGTGTATGCGCCCCATCAGTCCTCCACTCACCAGCCTGCAGACGCTGTTATTACCTTCTATCTGCCTCCACCTGTCTTGTCAAGGTTGGTAGCACCTCTGGTAAAAGCTAATCTTCATGCTCTCACTTGCACATAACATCAAGCATTTATGGCCAACTGCTGTCAGGAGATGTGACAATGTGGTGTGTGCGTGTTTGTGCATCATTCACAGTAGATATTGTGCATTTTATGTCATTTCATTTCAAGCCTCTCTTCTCTTCTCAGCCACACTTTTGTTTTCCACTTTAAATGTTTGAAGCAGTTGCCTTTGTTAAATCATAAAAAAAATCTACATTTCATTGTCAAAGATTGATACGTAAATTCATTCCACACAAACAAAGCTTTTCATCTTTATGTCAGAGATATGAAGCACACTGAGTTCATAGATGTCCCACATGAAGCCTTTTCAAACCACAAGCTCCCAGCTTAACCTCACTTTGAATCAGAATAGATTTCCACTGTAGTCAGTAAACACAAAATGGATGCTTGCATCTCAAATCTCCTAGCAACCACATCTGACACTCATCATTATCATCACCATCATCATGTAAGTCCAGTAGGGAACTGGCTGTGCACAGATTCGGACTAAATATAAAACAACCATCCTTCACTTTGGGCTATTTTGTAACCATGAATTAGAAATTCTATCCATGCTGACAAATAGTTTGAAGGCTTTTCTTGAGAAATTTGTCAATCTTCTAATGGTGATGCCAAAACAAAGGACGTGTCTTATATTTCCACATTGCTACTGCATTTGACGCTACATTATGAATTAGTTGAAATCATTTTTATGGGTACTACTGAGATAATGTTGGAGATTAAAATACAGATTATAATCGATGAAAGTAGGTTATGTTAGCATTTCTTCCAGATATGGTCGAAGCCTTCCAAGAAAAATGACAAAAGTGCCTAAAAATGGCGTATTTATGTTCAAGTGACAGCGCCCTCTAGTGGTAGTAATTATGAAGAAAGCAAAGGTGGAAGTCAGATGTTGTTAGTTATGGCGCTTTTCCACTACACAGTTCCAGCACTACTCGGCTCGACTTGACTCGGTTCCAGGAACCTTTTCCATTACAAAAAGGTACCTACTCAACGTGGGCCGGGTTGTCATAGCAACGGCTCCGCAAAACTGCTGTGACTTCGTTTTATATGCGACACAAACACATAAACAATGGAGGACATGGAGGTGATGGTGTACTTGCTGCTGTATGTGGCTTTCTGTCACACACAAAGCAAGAACATTGAGCTGTATGGATGTAATGATGTTGGCGGTATTTAAAAATGCCGGGTTTGATTCTTGTGTGTGACGGCTCATGACTCTTCCAGCAACAACTCTTCTGACCAATCAGTGGCCGGCAGTCTGTCGACGTCACATTTAGTATCGGCTCGGCTCGCTTGGAACCTCAGCAGAGCAGGTACTAAAACAGTACCAGGTACCAGGTACTATCCCTAGTGGAAACACAAAGAAAAACTGAGTCGAGCCGAGTCGAATTGTGCTGGAACTGTGTAGTAGAAAAGCGTCATAAGTGTCATAATCCATGTAGGGACTTTTCCATCGGAGATCTCGAAGAATTGAAGGTAGCATTAATGGATTCACATTTTTGATGTTTAGTCAGTATTACTTCGAGATATGGTGAGGTTGAGACTGTCCTTCCAAGAAAATTAGATGACAAAGTTAGTCATATTCAGGTGAAAGTGGCTTCTAGAAGTAATTACCACGAAGTCAGGTGACATTAATCAGCATTAAAACCCATGTAAGCGAGTAGGGAAGAGGTCAGAGTGGATGGGTAGATCAACAAGACAACACACAACCGATCTCATCATGGCGACACACGAACATCCTCTAACATTCAGGAAGTCTAGTGATTTCAACCCAAACCATGATCTTTCCATGAACCTAACCGGACCTTAACCACAGCATTGTCACATCATAAAATGCATCCATTTGTCAGTAGTAATGTGTAACGGTCAGATTAGAAAACACTAGTTTCTCATGTAATGTGTTGGACTTGTTGGACCATTTTTTTTTCTTTATAAAACTACCTTTGTATTTCCTTGGATCAAATTCTTGCATTCCCTCTGATTCATATTTTCTGGCGGAGACCTGAGCTCCAACTGTGCGGCTGACGTTATAGCTGAAGCCTCGACTGGGGTTGTAATTGTGGTTACAGCTGTAGCTCCTGCTATTTCTATGGCTCTGTCTGTAGCTGTAGCTGCGGCGATACTCTTGGCAACACCTACACAATAACATAACTGGTTGAGAAGTAAAAGCCAAGACATTCCCTGCCAGAATTTAAAAATCTGGTATTTCAATCAGATGATGATAGACGTGTTACCCATGTACACCACAGGAGCTCAGGAATAGCGTCACTACAACGCTCCCCAATTAAACATGCATGTAATATACTGTGTGATAGAGCTTGTATTATGTACTATGGACATGTTTAGTGTCTGGTATCAATATGCCAAAGACTATTGTGGGATTTCTAGGTTTTATATTGCCTGTGGGTGCTCTTTAGATCAAAAACAGCTATCAGCTATATCGTCCGAAACAATTAATTTGAATACCAAATGAATTGAGATGAATGTGTAGAGGAGATATGCAAAGATGGGGAAGGTGGGGGGGTGTGCAATAACTATTCTCACTCCTTCCTTTGCCAATAGGATAGGATGTTAATAATAGATGATGTGAAAGAAAGAGCAGGGGAGGTGACAAACATAAAGCATGAGAAAGGACTGCTTTACTGTGACAGCCCTGCCCATGAGGTAAGATCCCGGCTGTCGTGGAGTGTCTTAAGTCAGCCCTCATTCCTCTGTGGGAGTGACTGCTCACGAACTACAAGATGATCCATCTCTCGTGGGACTCGACCACCATGTCGTTATGATAGTAAAGCCTCTGCCTCAGCATGGGAGCTTGATCCCTACAGCTTTACTGCCTGGCTATTGATGTCTGACCGCATACGGCTTTTGCTTCTTCTTGTGCCTCCTCCTCCAACCGGTGCTCACAAAATCATCTGCAGAGGCCTGAACAGAGCAACTCAACAGCCGACGTGGTGTTTGTCACTGCTGTTTGAAATGCATCGTCCATTAATATGACGCAAGCAGACATTCCCGTACCCTTGACACCCCCCACTCCCCCTAACCCCCCCTCCAGTGGTAAATCTGTTTATGTCGTGCTGCTCTGACATTTCATAAATAAAGCATGTCACACTTAGAGTATGTTGGAGCACAACCATATATTATCATGCTACATGGTTGGCATGGCAATTACCATTGGTGTGACTTGTTCTGTCCTTGTGTTTGCAAAGATAGACCTGCATCCTTAAAGGGGGCATACTATGTAAATCTCCAGGTCTATATATTTATTCTGGGGCTCTACTGGAATATCTTTGTATCTTTTTTTTTTTTGCCCTTTTGTCACTGTAATCCATGTGAGAGGAGCTTGTGTGTTGATTGCTTGACTGGAGGATTTTTATTGTTTGTTCTGTCATCAGTCATCAGAATAAACAGAGGTCACTTCCAAAGTTATCCTGCCTGCGTCTCTGCTGTTGCATCTCAACCACCACTGGTTACACTGGCTCTTTATGCAGCTCCTCAGTTCAGCCTCTTTCCAAAAACACGCCGTTTTACTCGCATCTCTTTAATGCCCCCACTCTTAATGAGCCCACTCTGCTGTGATTGGCCATACCTTTGAAGCTGCTGTAGTAGAGAAATAATATTCATTATAGTTTAATATCCACTTTTGAAAGAAAACCTGTACTCTTTGCATGGTGTGTGAAAGGCACTGATAAGACCTGTGTGGCCTTGTTATGTCTTAGTATAATGGACTGATTCTCAGAGCAGGGTGGGATGAGTGACAGAGATTATAACTATGGGTTTTTCAGTTCTCTGTACATTACCTTAAATTTGTTTACTGGACTCATGATTTTCTCTCTCACCATTGATTAAGAAAATCTCCATTACACTGCCCTTCAGGAAACATCAGCTGACTCAATGCAACAAACTAGTAGTAGTTGAAACAGGATATCATAATTTTTTTTTCTTATTCTTTACCCGAAATGTAATTTAGTAACATAGATTAGGCGCGAGTTGTGGAACTTTGACTATGTTTAGTATAAATGTCCGACATCATAACAATATGTAACAGAAACCCACAAAAATCTTAGTATCACCCCTTTAAAAAAATGTTTTATTTGGGATTATCTCAGCTTAATTTAAAATTGTGCACCATCTTTTTTTCTGTGTATCTGTATGTTTACATTTTTTACTTCCTGCCATGATGTGTGAATGTGTTAACTATTTCACAATGAACTGGATTCCTCTCCAAAAAAGGCTCATGAAGGTCAAGTGGCCAATTATACACTGTAATTATAACAATAAGCTGTAAAAAAAAAAAAAAAAAAAAAGCTAATTTATGTGACAACATTGTGAGCAAGCCAAATTTCAGCCCATCATTTATCACTTTTATCGTCCTTCGGCTGCTGAGTATCCTCCATCGTAACCGGTTGGGTTGCTGAAGAGAAAAAGAGGATGTGATTACCAAGAAAGTGGCACTTCTACCGCTACTGTCAGAGTTTCCCCCCCCCCCCCGCCGAGCTGTACAGTATAATTCACGAGCTGGCCCTCACACAGATGGATTCACAGCCAAGTTTAACTACGGTCATCTAATCGTAAATCAAAAGTAAGTTTTTGGGCAACTTCACAAAAATAACTTCTCAGCCAACCATCACAAACAAGGGACATCGCCTCTTGGCTCTATTTTAATATCATTAAATATAAAAAGGTCAATCATAGCACTTTTTAAAACCTGCACTAAACCTCAATGGTGAATAATTAAGGGTGTTAAACTACTAGGGATCCTAATAAATGAAAGTAAATTAAAGGTATTTTTTTAAAAGTAAACACCACACAAACAGTTAGGTTGATTCACTATTCAACATTCATCTATTATCCAGTAATATTTTCTCGAGCTTCACATCATACCCAGGGAGAAAAAAAAAAAAAATCCTGATGTTAATGGAACATTTGCTGCGGTGGACATGCTTTATTTACAGAAACATTAAATATTGTAGATAAATTGAGGCGTTTGTGAAGCCGAGCTCTCTCTCTCTCTCCCTGAAGGCACATGATTACAAGAGTTTATTTGTTGGGCTTCGCTAATGATGTAACGCCAGTGACGCTCTCCGGCAAAGCCCAGAACATTAGATAATAATTCAAATCAAAATAATGTATTCCAATGGTTAACTTCATAAAGTACGGGCAGTGGAAAACATTTATCCACTGATCTGTTCTAATTGTGACACAGTTATGTATTTATGTCTTTGTGAATGTGTGTGTGTGTGTGTGTGTGTATACTGTATTTCCATATAAATGTTTTATTTGTATATCATAAGACATGCATTAAAAATAAATTGGAGGATGTTCAGACTGGATAGGATGCAATTTACATCATTTTTTTCATGAATCAAAGCCCATCTGTCAAAGAAGAAAATGTAATTTATAAGTTTTAAAAAAAATGTTTCTTTCTTGACACATGAAAGCAGAATTAAAGATAATTTGTTTGCATTGCCACAAAAGACAAAATCACAACAATGATATATATATATATAATTATCTGTGAAGTTGTTGAAGGAAACGTATCAAAAAACAGTTTCATTTACAAATCCAGCTCACACACAAAAAATATATTAGTATTCTACTGCAGATGTGTTTCTGTGTAAGTCAGGAATGTAAGTCTGATGAAAGAAAAGTCCAAACTCTGAAAACAATGAGACTATAGTGAAGCTAAACAGTTGTGTAGAGTTACTCCAAATTACCTTTTTTTGCGTTACACATACTTACATAGCCAGTATAGACAGTTGCAATTGGTTGAATATGGGAATGAACGACTGTGTGCTAACATTTAATTGAAGTGTGTGAACTATGTGTCCACACTGTAATTTTCTGTGCTAGTTTAAACACTCCAGCATAAATAGATACTCTAGATACATAAACTCAAACAGGTAGTTCCCAGTCTCAAAAGGTAAGCCAATGCGGAAGTGCATTAAACTTGTATTTCCTCTAATGGCCATCAGGGGGCGACTCGACTGGCTCCTGTTATTAGCTAGTAAAAAATAGCATCAGACTTAGTATTATCACAATTAACCATAGACTATAAATGCAATGTGCTAACCAAGCTAGCAGCTAGTTTTAAAATCAGCTCTACCCTCTTATCCAAATATGGTCACTTCTCATCACTTCTGGCTCCAAAAATCCAAGATGGCGATGGTCAAATGGCTAAACTCAATGCCACTGTGGCTATGTCCATTATTTCTTACAGTCCATGACTAAACATACATAATGTGTCTTTCCAAACTAATCTATATGATTGTTACGATAATGATTAATATTGTATGACTGTTTTCTTATCTGTCATCTACTGCTAAAGTTAGTTTTTGGAAAAATAATTAGTAAAGGTAAAAAAAGAAAGAAAACAATCAGAAGAACAGTTGCTAGGAAATGGGAAAAACAACAGTGGTCTCTTCTGTCATGCTAACAAGTCACTTCATTGTCAGTTAATCTTGAACATATGTTTTAAGCGTTTGAACACATGATAAGTATCTTTTTGTTGAACAGGTCTGAGCAGGCAGGATATACATGCTCATTATTGACACCAACCACTTGATTTACAGCGACACCAAAGACCTTTAAATAACCATTAACAAGACACAAATCTTAACAAGCTTCAAGATTTTGCCGCTTGCACCGCAAAGCTTCACCTCGTGCCCTTCGACTTTCCTGCCCAGCGCACGGGGTCGTTGAGGCCGGACTCCCACCGACCAACTCATGATGAATGATTGCAACGTGCAGCAAACGGCAACTGGCTCTGTGGTCCCTAGCAGTGCTCTGCTGACATGACATCATTCACAACCCGCCTAATAGCTTGTTTAGCTCTTCATTTGGGAGATTCATGAGTCACCAGGGCAAACCCTTCCTCTAGATTCACTAAAAAGATAAATGAATGAATCAAAATAAAGGAATTGTTCACTTGTAACAAATCACTAGTTGAAACACACGCACACACACACACATAGATACACACATTAAAGTGCTTAAATAGCCAGCAAACCCACAAAGCAATAAGATAACAACCATGAGCTTCCTGTTTTCAGCCACATAGTTATCTTAATAATCAACGCCACACTCACAAATTGATTAACATCGATGGTATCAAACATGAGAGGAAAGTTTGAAATTGAAACTATAATTTGGTCAACAAAGGGTTTCCAGCACACAGCTCTCTCTCTCCACTTTTTTTTTTTTTTTTTGTACTTTAGGTGTGGGTCGATTCATTTCACAGCTGTCATTCTGTCCTTTTTCCCTCCTCTCAGTGAGAAGCCTCCGGGGGTGAGCTGCAACCTTGAGCCACTTTGGAGAGTCATAGACTTTGTCTGTCACCTTCAAACTCAACCTCCCACTGCAGATACTGTATATGTGGGGCTATGGCTGCCCTTAGCCCTCTTTACTGCACAGAGGCCCAAGGGAGGGAATAACAAGCCGGGGAGTTGTTAGTAGGTAGGCTGATGTATTTCTAACTGCTCTGTGAAGGTGTGCGGGTCACTCTGCTAGCACGACTGTTATTGATCACTAGCACTTTGTTGCTTCTGTGCAGAACTCACACCCACACGGACTGGAAAACCATTATATATGAGTGCAGTGATCATATGTTGAAATCGACCTCCTATACAACTTTAACACTTATTTTTAGAGGCTGTTTCCATCTCTGATCTCATGCACAGATGTTTTGAAAAAGAAGAATCATGGATGGATTATAATGACTATGTGGAAAAGGCCCTTACCTGAACATGCATGCTGCAAATATAGATTATTTTGGTTTGTATCAGGCATTCCTGGACAAGATCAGATTCATTCTCTTTGTGTTAGTTTTTAATTTAATCTTTTAGTAGCAACATTAGTACTATTAAAAAGCTATAACAGACAGTTTCAGACAGTCTCTCCTCAAAGGCAATCATCGTGTTGGACCCATGGTGATGAATGAGAGAAGAGCTTAAGGGTATTTTTACCTGCGTCGTCAATCTAACTTTGGTTTGCTTTCCCTCTTGGTGTTGTTTCCTTCGGGCAGATGTGAACACAGCAATCACTACGCAGGTGCCAACCCAAAACAACCAAACCAAGGTCCTTCAGAGGTAGCGGTGTCCCTACGGTTACGAATAAATCCTGGAGCTGTTGGTTTCGGGCTGACCTCGATATGACTCGACAACTTGAGCTCCTGAGTACTTAAGCGCTTGAGATGCTGATGAGATTTCAGATTCAAATGCTGGTTGATGATCTGACGAGTGCTTTGTGTGAAGCATAATGAAATTGAAATGACTGCAGAGGTTCTCATCAACCCATGATGGATGCAACTACTTTTTATTTTTTTCAAAGCAGCTTGGAATTAAATGAATGAGAGTACTGGGAAGCTTTGAAAAGGTAAAAATTAACTCTCTTGTCTGTTTTCTTCTTTCAGGGTATACCTGTTGCTTAGGACAATTAAAATTAAATTGGCAGGGGAACAAGGCAATGTTGAAATTGTGAAATGGAAGGAAACAGTGAGTGTAACGATGCTTATCTACAAAGCAACACTACCAAAGAAAAAGGAAGGAACAACAGGCCTTTTCATTTTGAGTCCAACGTTTAATTTTTTATTATTTCTTACCTCTACAAATATTCTACTTAGTTCACAAAAATCCGCTCAAATGAATCTCGCAGGGAAGTGTATTGACCTTTACAGAAAGGCACTCTTTTATGTTTACCGAGTCAAAAACCCGATACCAAAAGCGAGCGCCAGCAACCTCAAAAACATGTTTTTCTTGATAACAGAAGGGAGTACAGCATGAAGTAGCAGTAACCTCAAGTAATTGCTTAAAATGAAATTTTAATCATCACTAGCGAGAAATTGGGCCATTGCAGCAGCAGTGGACCCCACAAGACTGAGGGGGGAAGAAAAAAAACATGCACACAGCTTATATGCAGTTATTTATACACACACACTTCACATCCAACTTACACACACACACACACACACACACTGACTCACACAGATCAATATTCACGAAAGCCTGCAGCAAAAGTGCGTGTTCATATTAACATGTATGAACTCAAACACCCTTTAACCATTTCTTACTGTTTAGTCACACTTTGGAGGCGCATCGGGAGGCTTGTTCACACTCGCTGGTGATGGAATAAACCAGTGGCTATAACAGCATGTCATCCCAAGAGACATTAAACCCCAGACTTTATCTAAACACCTCGGCTGACACTTCTACCCGCCGATCATCACTTTTCCTCTAGTTGATGCAATTCGGGTGTCACTGCCGCTTGACTGCTTGGTGGGGCGTAAAAACAGTATAATTGTAATTGATATAAACATCAGATGAAACCTTTTATCAGCTAGAAGTTGTACATTTCAACAAATTGATGCAGCATTAATCTTTCTGTCAAAAGGATGTGCTCCTGTCACTGTTTGAATGTCTGCTAGAAACATCTATATTTCAGCTCTTACATTTTATATGTAGTTCAGAATTGTTTTGCCACCATGTCACCTTGTCTTACGAGCATATTGAATATGTTTGCACATCAATAATAGATAGATAGATAGATAGCTAGATAGATAGATAAATCTTTGGTGTCATTGCACAATCATACCAAGTCCAATAGTACAACAAGATTGGACTACTGCCCCCTCTGGTGCAAACAAGCAAGTTCAAACAATCACATATATAAATTAAAATAAATACAAAAGTAGCAGTGCATAAAAAGTGCAATAGAGATGAGTTATGTCAAATGTTTGCATTTAGTATTGTTATTGCCCTGTTAAAAAAATTGTCTCTCAGTCTGTTTGTCCGTGACTTTAAAGCCGTGAATCTCCTGCCAGAGGCCAGCAGCTCAAACACATAGTGTCCTGGGTGTGTGCTGTCTGTCAGAATGCTGCATGCCCTCTTAAGACAGCGAGTGTTGTAGAGGTCCTCCAGGGAGGGCAGAGGGTGGCCAATGATTTTTTGGGCAGTTTCGATGACCCTTTGAAGTCCCTTCTTGTGTGCTGTGGTGCAGCTGGCGAACCACAAAGAGATACAGTAGGTAAGCAGGGTTAGGGTTACTCTCAATGGAACAGCGGTAGAAAACTGCTTTGTTAATGTACATAATGAAAAGAAAGTCTCTGTCCATCCTGGCCTAAAAGATTCTGCCACAGTCAACCACTTTAAGCTCCTCCACACCTGCAGTTCATCCTTTACAGGTGTTTTCACTTCTGTTTAATGATTAGCTTCTTTTATGCACTGTGTGGGCATGTACTGAGCTTGAATAGCCTGTTTTTTGAGCACCTGTTAAGGCATGACACTCCTGCTGATCCTTATTGGTAATAGAGTTTTATGGTATCATTCAATTGGGAGCAAGAAACCACCTGACTTCAACCTGAATCAACAGCTGTAATAATCCAGAGGAACTGAAAACACCTCTGGTTAACATTTGAGCAGAAAGTTTGTCTTTCAAGCAACCAAGTGGTGCCAATAGTTCCCATTCCCAGTGAATGCAGCATAAAATCAGGCTTACACTCTTGTCTATTCTTAGTATGACTGGGCTATGTGGATATTTTTCCCCATACTGTATATATGTGGCCATTCTGACTGTAGGGGACTGTCATGTTAACTTTGCACTCAACACTTCAGTCATACAGATTGAGGGAAACAAAGACTCAAGCAAAGCCACATACATTGGAGCAAGCTGCATTAGCCTCCTACAGCTTTCCAAATTAAAATCATTTCTCCATGAATCATTTCAAACATTTGCCTCTGAGTCTGACTGGAAGTAAACACAGAAAGTAGCCGCCTGGAATAGCCATTATGGCAAAACTGCATAGGGATTTTTCATTTGGGTCAACTTACCAGATGACCTGTTTCCAGCTTTCATGATGCTTAACTGTTTCCTGGCTGTAGCTTCATATTTTTTATCACAGACATGGGTGTGTGTTCATTTTCATCAAATTATCACCACATGCATTTCCAAAAAGTTTTATGTATTCCTTTAAATATCTGTGTCCATCACTGGTCAGTGGACTTGGGTCGGATTCAGCTGGAGACTCTCGGCCAACAGCTACGATCTGCAACGAGGGGATCATATGAGTGACGGAGACAGCTAAAGGTATTAGTAGAGATTAGAGGTTTTCGGTCCAGTTTGTCCAGTTTTATTGCAACACAAGGTAAACCATGAAGAAGAAGAAATTAAATTGTCACTGGAAAATGAATAAAACTCGTGATTTGAACAATGACAAATGCATACAAATGTTCAAACGATGAGAAACAAACTCTTCTTGCGGCAGCCAACCTCCCACCAGCATATCACATTATTAATATTCATGCAAACTGAAATTATCAGCTTTTGAAAAACCACATTAAAGGATTATGTTGAGTATTACTTTCCAGTTTTTGTATCACAGTTTTTGAATGTGTGGATCAGTCGCCCAGCAAGACGTCCACTAGCTCTGATCAGAATATCTGTTCAGAGAAATATCAGATAATAAAGAGGTCACAGTTTGATGCGACCAACACAGTTTTTAACTGTATATTAAATATATTTTACTGTTAAAATAAGTTTTTTAACAATGAAAACTGACCGTTGTTGCATATCATACTCTTTCTGGCCCTTTGTTTCATGTCTGCTTCTCCACTATGAGATGTGTCATGATGGTAAAAAACATTGGAAAACCTATAGTTAGCATGGTCTATAAGATAACACATCTTGGCTCACACAGTGTCAAGTTGGTAGCAAACAATCTAGATCAGTAGCACTACTAGGAGGTTGTAGTTGTTCATTGAGAGTCTATCGAAAGCACCAGGGAACTTGCAAATCCTGCTGGTCACCAATTGAGTCCGATAAATGCCATATACTTAATATTTCATTAGTGTGCAGCAGCTCCTTCTAATTTCAAGTATCTTTCTAATTTGTAAGTGTGTTGTATTTGTCCAAGATCTGGTGCACCTGCAAAGAAGTCCCCTGGTGAAAAAAGGTTGACTTATACAGCATCTGGTTTGTCTTTCTTCAAAAATTCATCAGTTTGGGCATGCAGGTATGGGCTCCTGTCTAACATGGCCTAAATAAGTGCTTACACGTTTCTGTTTCCTTGGTGGCTGTATGAGTGGAGCCCCTGGGATATGTTTTATGCTCTCACACAGAGTGATTTTACATGCCGGAACAGATGGCAATTGGAGGACTTGTGCATGACAACTAGTCACTCGCTCTGCTGTATCTTGTTCCACTCATGCCTCAGTAATCATGTGAGCCTGCAGTAGCTTATGAGCTAATCATCAGAGCAAAACACTGGACAGTGATCTAATTTACGCTGTTGTTGGGCAACAAAAGCCTGGAGGAAACAAAGGGAGAAGCAGAGAGTGACTGGGAGCAGAATTCATGGATTGTGCACATCTTGGCTGATGGAAATGACAACATCTGTTCACTTCTCTCCTACCTTGGCATAATGCATTCATGTGCCGTCACTGAATACCAAAGAATCGCTACTTGAGGATGTTAATGGTAATATCAAACACTATGGAAATCAAATCTTTGTTTCAAAAGGCTGTCATTCTGTGAAAAACCTCCCACATCACAGCAAGAAACACAGACACAATTGCTCTGCATTGTGACAAAGACGTGAGATTCTCTTGAGTGTTTTTGATCGATTATTCACTTTTCCCGCTTCCCACTTGTTTGTTCAGTACAAATAGAGGTTGGTGGAAGACAGACAAAATTAAAAATAGCTGCAAGCAGCGAATCCGGGGTTCAAGCCAACACAGATTGTTAGAAGTTAAAAGTTTCAACAGCTTAATTAAAAAATATCCAGCAAGTTTGGTCATGTTTGGACAAACTGTCGTTGATTTATCGCCAAATTGGCGCCAGGACCGTGGATGTGTTTGGAATGAGTGGCACGCCTACACAAATGGTTCACCATTGTTATGAAAAGTAATGATTGGACAAACAATTTCTGTCTGATTGTATAATGCCAAACACAGTTCTTGCATTTGTAGCCATCCCACCAGTGGTCAATTTGAATACAACTCTCAGGTCATGTGTCAGGTACTTATCTGGATGTCCTGCAGGTTTTTGTGATGACTGATCCAACCACATCCTTTTTAAAAATCATTGATAGATACATTGAAAACTCAGATAAAATATCCAGAAGTGTCATACAACTTTTAATTAGCTTGATCCAGTAATGATCCACAGACAATTTTTGGTAGAAATGGCACCAAGGGTTTAGCAGGAGATGTCAAAAATGTGAAGAAAAGCAATGAGAAAAGGTTTAAATGTATAGATTCATCTGGACTTGCAGAATGTAGGGAAAAAGCTGTTTCTAAGGCTCACAGTCCAGAATTTATGGTACCAAAACCTAAAGTTCATTGCTCAACCGATGCCTCTCCAACCCTCTCAGGACCAAGCGCCAGGAACTCACTCTCCAAATCCCTCTGTGACTGTACTGACCTCCTCACATTCACATCACACCTTAAGAACCACCACAAAGTCCCAGCCTGCAGAACAAAGCGTTATATAAACCGCTTTGTCCCATCAGCCATTAGAGAGATGAATAAAACTTAATTAATGACCATTTTTATTTAGTTATTTATTTTGGTTTGCTTTTAAACTCATTATGAAGTATTATAATGTTTTTAAATTATCTTTTTTTTTGGATCCAGTACTTTGAAAGTATGCACTGATGGATGAAGCCAAAATCACTTAAACTGTGAACCGAATCTACCTTTGGGTACAAATAAAGTTACCTTACCTTTTTAAATCTGCTTTAAATGTTTGATTGCTTTCATTGTTTTTATTTGACCCTGCTCCTGTAGAGTGTCTTTGAGTACTGTTAAAAGTGCTCTACAAATAAAATGGTCATATTTTTGAGCATTTTCACATAACTTCCAATTAATGGCCAACATCTCATTTATCTCACATTTACCATCTCATGGGGATTTCATGCAACATTTCTTCTTCTTCTTAATAATAATAACAATAATTACAATCATTATAATATTAGTAATAAAGCAGCACAAAAACAAAAGGGTTTCAGGCCTTCAGGCTTAAACCCCTAATAAGCTCTCAGACTCTGTTGGATAAACTATGCACTTGCCCCCTGAGCACAAGGAGACATTCATCTCATCCCCTCCCTTCTGTGTGATCTCTTAATGACAATGAAACAGGCCTGCAAGAATTCAAGCAATTTTCTAAATTGATTTTTCTCCTCGGACGATTTACTTTGCCGCCAGAGCGTCATTCATAACTTTGCAGGGGATTTAACAAAAGCCTCTCTGTGGGAGTTCCTGTATGTTTGCAGCAGTGAGAGCCTGCATACTTGATCTTGTCAGTAACATGAGAGCTTATAGCCAGTACTTACATGTTGCATGTTTTTCCGTGTATGTAGCTCAACATGGGCTTTATTTTGTGCTGTATGCTCAGAAATCATGTGACACATCAGCAGAAATTTGCCCCTAACTGTACATCTGTGCAACCATTCATTACTGTGAGCATGTGAGTAAAGCTTGGAACATGTGTGGCTGGAGGAAAATAACTCTCTCCATCCCTAACAGCAATTCCCCTCCCCCAAATTGTATACCCTATACAATATGACATATGGCATAGTGTGTGTGTGTGTGTATGTATAGGTATGTGTGCGTTCTCTTGTAAGTGTCTGTGTAAATGTGCAGGGTTTGTGTTTCGGCGTGGGGTGGATTGTCCGACTTGCGTTCAGAAACTAGCTGAGAATAGCTGCCCAAACATGAAGACAAATGGGGTGCAATAGGAACAGGCTGGCAGGCTCGCTGACGGCTGGGCCGCTCGATAAAAAGAAAGATGAGGAGACGCTGTTCAATAAAGCAGCCGGGCCTCGCCAGACTACGATCTCCCCACGGGGATTGCTAGAGATGAGAGGAACAGAGACGGAGAGAGAGAGAGAATAGAACAAGCAGGGAGGTATATGGAGAGGTGTGAGGTAGCAAAAAAAGACAGATAGATAGAGAGAGAGAGAGAGAGAGAGAGCAAAGAGAGTGACTGCTTGGAGAAAAAGACCGTCTGAGAGATGTGAAGAAAGGCTTGAGGTATGTTAGAGGACAGAGCAAAGGAGGAATTACAGCTTAGATTCTGTATCACCATTTTCCCCTGCAGCCTGCCCCTCCTGTTGCAGCAGAAACCTGTGACAGATTAGGCTCCACTGATTTCATTTTACATCTATATATGATAACTGGGGGGAAGGATTGTGATGTGGTCATCAGTAGCTCAACTAGAACGGCAGCTTTAACACCAGGCCCGGCTCGATATCTGCTCCCTGAGCTGTCACAAACTCTGCTGGGTTTTGTGCTTGTTCTGCCCCCTTAAACCAGTTTATTGAATTTCGATGGCAAGCATAAAGTTGTTTTTTTTTTTTTTTTTTTTTTCATTCATGATGCTTGTCAGAATCCGGAGACAGGAAATAAAACATAGGGGAAATAGAAGAGGAGCTCTGAGAGATTGAATAAAATCCACAGGCTCCACTGCTGAGGGGCTTTCCTTATAAATGCTATGTTTTGGCTCTGGTTAGCCAGGTGTAATTAGGGTTAAATCCTGTGCTGTCAGTCAGCTTGTCATTCATGGCCACTAAAGAGGGCCATCTCCGGTGCTGAGGAGCGCAGGTCTGCCACTCCAATCAGCTTTATGATGCTGGGCCTGTCAGATAAGAAGGGGCAAGGCAAGAGGCACATACTGTGTGGAGGACAGCGAGGATGATCTGTTCTTTCAATGAGCCAATCGACCAAGGATGGAGGATGCTGTGTCAGGGAAGGGCTATGAAAACACAATTTATTGTTAAAGGAACAAAGACTGACAGAGTATTAAATCCAGCTTGATTGTAAATAACGGAATATCTTACAAATGCTGATATGAATAGCTGTATCTGTTAAATCTCTCTCTTTTTTTATTCAGTGTTCAAAGCACTGTTTACTGTTGTAATCTAGGCTATGTTGTTTTCCTTTTTCTTTGCTAACATAAAGTGGAAACTAGCCTGCTGTGCTGGATGGATAATCATGACATCAAACCATCTGGAACGTAATGTGAGGAAGCATTTTGGATTCTGCAGCATCGATGGAAAATGTGGCTGAAGATGAGACTGCTTGCTGACTTTGTAATAAATATGTACAATGGTTTTAGCTTGTCACTTACATTAAAGAGTTTATTTGATTGGGTAAAACTAGTTTTGGGGACATTTTAGTGATAATTTAAGGCAACCTTTTGTACAATTTGTAGTTTTCCTGGCATCACTTCTACTTAGCATGACTTGGATTTCCATTTAGATCAGGGGTGTCAAACACATTTTGAGTCATGGGCCACGTACCGCCCAATTTGATCTCATGTGGGCCGGATCATTAAAAAAGAGAAGAGAAGGAAGAGAATACAGGAAGGAAAGGAAATATGGAAGGAAGGAAGGGAGGGAGGAAGGGAAGAGAAGACAGATGGAAGGAAAGAAGGGAAGATAGATGGAAGGGAAGGAAGGAAGGAAAAGAATGGAGGAAGAAAGGTAGGAAGGACATACGGAAGGAAAGAAAAAAGGAAGAAGGAAACTGGGCCGGATTGGACCTCTTGGTGGGCCGGTTCTGGCCCACGGGCCGCATGTTTGACATCCCTGATTTAGATGATTCGGTCCATGCAGTGACATACGATAACTGATGAGTCAGTAGTGGAATATTTATTATGTGAAATTCATACTTTAAATACTTCCAAATGATCAATATGTAAAAAGCACACAGGAACTGATATGCACTTATATTTCATACTTGATTTTATGTATGTGTATTTTATGGATTCTATGAATGTAAATTTCATATTACTATGTATTATATCTGTTTATATAAGTGATAAGACTTATGTTTATAGGGTTAATGTTTAATGTAATGTTATCCACAAGACTTGGTAGAGTTTATAGTTTTTTGGCTTTTCAGTTAATCACCTATTCTTTGGTTCACCTAAACTTATAAAGAACACCAGAGGAGTGTTTTGGGATTGTATATCACTACATATGATGTCAGCCAAAATATTTAGAACACATTATTTATATATATATATATGTATATGTATATATTTTATAATTATTAGCTGCTGTCTGTCTGTTGTTGTCTGCCAAATTACCCCATATAACGTTATAGCATATACTATAATTACTTGAATGAGAAAGTGTGTCCAAACTTCTGACCTGTACTGTGTGTTTACATTCCTTAGTCCTGTATGGAAATGAGCACATTGCAGTATGATGATGGGGCGATCTGATGTCAGTAAACTCTGGAAAGCCTGGTGGAGGTACGTTGAACTTAAAGTCTGTGTAAAGTCAATTCATTGATTTACTTCTAAACATATTATACATGTTGGAAAATTGTTAAAGAAAACATGTGAAAAGGCTGATAACTATGCAGGACTGAATTGTAGAGATAGAGACTTAAAGACCATGTAAAGTGAATTCAGACTTTTTCTTCTAAACACATTAAATAGGTCATAAATGTATTTCTAAAAAAGGTGTAAAAAGCATTTCAACCATTTAGATTTGAATTGTGGAGCTAGGCTTCACAAACTGTGTTTCAACATTTCTGTGTTCAGGATTTAGTGATTAGCATAAACCCGCTCCTGCTGCTGTAGAGGTATAAATACATTCAGCACACACTACTACTACTACAGTCTACAGTTAGCCAGTTAGCTGAGTTAGCCGCTGAGCTAGCAGCTGAGTTAGCAGCTGAGTTAGTTAGCATCCATGTTTCTGGTACAGGTGGTGACTTTGATTGACAAGTGACACTTGGTAGGGGGCGGGGTTTCAGCGAACTCGACGGCCACGCCCACAGCGTTTGGGAGCAGAGAAAGAAGCTGATTTTTACACAACTTTGAAGCTTAATTTTATATATTCTGCGATTTTTTTAATCATTCAAATTTGGCAGGGTGGTTAACAACACACTTTTCTGTGGTATGTTAAACTCAGAACACATATTTATTCTTACTTTACACAGACTTTAAACTGCTCATCAGTGTGCACAGGTGGTGTTGGTAAAAATGTTGTGTTTTAGGTCTTTAGGAATTTAATGATCAGTGAGCTTTCCAGCTGTACAGCCACTAACAGGCCACAGCATCACCTGAATTCCCTCCGCTGCCAATCAATGAGAAAAAAAGGATTCAGACCTTATATACACTGACAAGATCCCCTCATTCCCCGACTGTGTGGTGAGCCAGCCCACTCCAGTCATCATTCAGTGTTCATGTTACTGCAGTACACCATATGCTCAGGGGTCCATATATCTACCGCAGCACGTCTTCTTGGCTGATTTTAGGTATCACCTGCTCTCTTGAAGCTTGGAAACCGATGACAATGACAATATGACAAACTGTGACAATAGTTTGAATTTGTTTACACTTGAAAAAGTGACAGGCGTGCTGTGTATTATGCATGTTTATACAGGTAAGACATTCTTTCCAGGGATATATTTTTATTTTTAGAGTCTATTTTTTTATCTGAATATTTTACATTTTGATCTGCAAACTCTTTTATTCCAAGACAGATGCAGAACAGCAAAGAAAACCTGTACTCTCTTTATACCATATTGTTACACATCTTTCACATCCACCACAGCTTTGCTCTAAGATAAGTCAAACAGCTTTGACTCCAAACCTCAATTGGGAAGAACAAAGAAACCTGATAATCTTCAGCTGCCCTCATCCTGAACCTTGTCAGATGTTCAGCCACAAAGATCCACTGCTAAAAGAGAGAGATAAAAAAAATGAATCATAATATGACAGGTTGGGGGAGAAAGTAGCCAACAGCTTTTCCTCTAATGATGGCTTGAAGCACTAGCTCAAGCGGCCAATATCTTCAGCAGGTCTTTACAGTGATGGTAAGGGTCTGATTCGTCACCACCGGCACAAGTTAATTAGGCAAATGTCATGTATTTCTCTCCTCTGGCAGACAACAGCCTGGCCCACCCTCTGCGAAATAATATTGTTAACCGATCAAAATGGCTGACCTCATTAATTTCTCCAGACGTCTCCTGTCGTCAGCTCCAGGTTGCGGCGGGTCATCGCTTGCTCTTTCACTTTTTTTTTTTATACATTAATTTTTTTTTATATTTGTTTCAAGGTGCAAATGTACCAGCAGGGAAAATATCCAGAAACATGATGTGCAAACTCGGAGCGTCACACCCAAAAGAGTCCCTTTTTTCCTAATTCTACTTTCACCCTGTCATGACTCACTGTCTGCCTATTTGAAGAGCTGTTGCTATTTTCTGCTCTGAGTAACCACGTTGTCTGACATGTAACAGAACAATGACATCGTGACTAACAGGAACGTTTTCCTGCTGCCCTAAATGGGTTTGAAGTTCGCTCAGCTGGAATTTCATTTGCTTAATTAGACCTAACAAACTTTTATGAAAGTGAGTGTATGCAAGCGGAAGACACGAGGAAAAGCTTGTTAACTATGCACAAACATGCTAATTAACCAACTCTATGAAGATAAGTCTGAAAGTCTTATCTTGATCTTGAGTCATTTATTACCAGATAAGGCATGTGATATTCTGTATAGTCAAAGAATCTCATAATAAGACCAAACATTGAATAAGTATTCTCAGTGTATCTTAAGTATATATCATGAATCTATGCCATAGAGTCCAAAAACACATCAATAACCTGCACTATGCATGAACAGGAGCACTCTAGTTTATTTTGACTCATCCCCAAACACACACACACACACACACACCACCATGCTTCTGTGCTGTCAATACGCACCAGTGAACCAAATGTGTATTAATCTGCAAAAATAGTCCCTAACAAATGCATTATTTACTCCTTATTGAGTAGCATCTGCCAAACACTACACTCCAGTTCCCAGCAGTGTTGGGAGCTGGCTGACAACCAGTAAACACAGCATTGACATACAATATTATCAAAGTTAATGAGTTAATAATACCAATTATCTCATTAGGAGTTGTGTTTCTGTCAACCTCATTAATGCAAGTCCAATATTCCCTTTAGTTTAGCAGTTTTTGGCTCCATAAACTCATTTAGCTGCTAAATGTTCCACTATGTTGTCTTACTAGCTTTTGGTGCTGCCCCGGTAGTTTAAAAATGGTTTATCAGAGTTGTTGGTTGTTGAATAAGGTTGATGAAAGTATAATATTTAGCCTTTAAGCTGCATCAGAAAGCTGTAGGGAACTGCTGAGATGGATAAAATTATAAATCTATAGGTTTCTCTTTATCTTTCATTACGAAATTGTCACTTTGTTTATGTAAAATAATGATTTGAGATAGATAGATAGATAGAAACTTTATTGATCCCTTAGGGGAAAAGGGAGGGAGGGAGGAAGGAAGGAAGGAAGGAAGGAAGGAAAGTAGTAAGGACGAAAAGAGGAAGGAATTTAGGAGAGAAGGAAGGAAGGAAGGAGTAAAGAGGGAGGGAGGAAAGGAGTAAGGAGGGAGGAAAGGGGGAAGGATGGAAGGAGGAGGGAGCAACGAAAGAAGGGTGGAGGGGAAGAAGGAAGGAAAAATTAAAGAAAGAGGGAAGAAGGAAGGAAAGAAGGAACAGTCAAAAGAGAGATGGGGTCAATTTGACCCGGGAGGACGACACCAGGGTTAAAATGAACGTTTTATATCTACAGAGGGAGAGGGTCCTCTTTCACTGAGCCCACCATGTTTCTACAGGAGCCCAGAATGGACAAACCAAAGAACTGGCCTTTTGCTATTTTCATGAGTTTTGTGGCAACCATACAGGACAGTAGGGGAAATGTAGATGTCACTAAATTTATGATGATGTCACACCCTGGTCCTTTAATGTCACTGAGTCATTTTAATTTTCTGGTCCCACACACATTAAAAAGGTCATACCCCATTAAAGCTCATTTTTAAGCTTAGGTTTAAATATTGACTCTATTTTCTCTGAGGATCTGACTATGAATGTGTTTTATTCAACATGTATTTTAATTTAGATTCTCTTCCATTCTCCATTGAGTCCTATAATATTTGACCTGTATACGCTTCCCTTAGGTCATATTATTAACAAGCTCAAAGGTATCTCATATCACTGTCATGCTGATGATATCCAGCTGTATGTATCTTTTAACCCTGATGAGACTGATAAACTGACCTGCACATTGCTCTGACTTCCATTACATATCAGATGGCTGACTACTCCTCCATTCTCAGTAAACGTGTAAATCGGTCTTGCATCTTAAATCGCCTTTCAGCTGAGAAGTTTTTTCAGCAGCTTTTGACCCGAGCGAAGCGTTGTCTTCTTACGCTGACGTTGCAAGTCTGCTCCACTCCTTTAATACACACTGCTCCATCATTTTGGATAAAGTGGCTCTTAGTAAAATGAGACCTCATCCCTCTGTTAATGCATCCCCACTGGTTAAATGATACTATTTGTTGTTTCCGTTGTAAATGTCGGAGGGGAGAGCGACTGCGGATATCCACCGAGCTCCATGTGCATCGTCTCCATTACAAAAGACCTTTTAATTGAGTTTAACAACATGATTAAGGATGTGAGGGCTTCTTACTTTACTAACCTAATTTCCTCCTGTAGGCACAACCCTAAAGTCCTGTTTTGACAACATCAGCAACATCGTCACTCCTGAATCTCCTGATGTGACTATATTTTCAAATACGGCTTGCAGTAACTTTCTTTTCTTTATTTTCTTGAGGATAAGATTAGAGATCAGAGTGAGCATCATCCTCCTTCCTCTACTCCCTTGTCTGCTTATAAATCCTGACGGTTAATTCTGGACTGCTTCTCTCCTTTTCCCCTGCAAGACCAAATCGATCAGGTGGGCATTATGAAACCTTCAACAAGCTTTGTAGATATTTTACCTTCGTGTCGTCCTCCCGGGTCAAATTGACCCTGTCTGTTTTGACTGTTCCTTCCTTCCTTCCTTCCTTCCTCCCTCCTTCTCTCTTTCTTTCCTCCCCCTTCCTCCTTCTTTCCTTCCTTCTTTCCTCTGTCCTTCCTCCCCCTCCCTCCCTCCTTCTTTCCTCTGTCCTTCCTTCCTTCCATCCATCTGTCCTTCCACCCTCCTTCTCTCTTTTTTTCCTCCCCCTCCCTCCCTCCTTCTTTCCTTCCTTCTTTCCTCTGTCCTTCCTTCCTCCCCCTCCGTCCCTCCTTCTTTCCTTTGTCCTTCCTTCCTTCCTTCTCTCTTTCTTTCCTCCCCCTCCCTCCCTCCTTCTTTCCGTCCTTCTTTCCTCTGTCCTTTCTTCCTTTCCTTCCTCCCCCTCCCTCCTTCTTTCCTCTGTCCTTCCTTCCTTCTCTCTTTTTTCCTCCCTCCTTCCCTCCCTCCTTCTTTCCTTCCTCTGTCCTTCCTTCCTTTCCTCCCCCCTCCCTCCTTCTCGCTTCCCCCCCTCCTTCTTTCCTTCCTTCTTTCCTCTGTCCTTCCTTCCTTTCCTTCCTCCTCCTCCCTTCATTAAGGATTAATCATGTTTATTTGTGGCTAATGAGATCTTTATTAATCATTTGTGGTTCAGTAGTTTGATATAAAGATTCATTATATAGGAAAATACTGTCTCAAGTCAGAATATGAACAGTATGTGAGGTTTAAGGTTCTTGCTTTCACATATAGAGTCCTGCATAGTTGGACACCTGTGTGCATCTCTGACCTGCTTCATTTAATATCACCAGCAGGTCACTTTAAGCTTTCTGACCAGAACTTACTGCTTGTCCCTCACTCAAAATGAAAGGTGATCGTTCTCCCAATAAATATAAAATCTGCAGTCTGTGTCGACGCCTTTAAAAAGCAGCTGAGGCCTCATTTATACAAGCTGGCCTTTGTCTCGCCTCGTATTGTCTGCTGTCTTTTTGTGTTTTTAAAGATCTGTTGCTGCTTTTCTTTTATTATTTGTTTCTTCTTTTTTTTTTTACTGTTTCATGGTTTTATTTTACCATTGTGAATCTTTTTTGTAACCTTGCTCTATAAAAGATGCTATATTGAATAAACTTTACCTAATTGCTTACTTGTCTAGACAATTGTGGAGATGATCCAAGCACCTGTGTTCACACATTAAGGTTTATTACGGAGCGATGACGTGCAGGCTGCAGCAGAGTGGTGGTAATCGGAGTAGTTTGCTCGCTGATAGAGGGCTTAAGGAATCATTGAGGTGAGTAAAATTCTTGCCTTAGCATCTGCTCACCATGTACAGCACAGAGCTCATAAAGTGGATCTTTTGTCCGACGGCCCTGGCCTTCCCCAATGAAAAGGGAGCCCTGGCGCTGCCGTGCAAATGAGTAATGTAATTTAATCTGGACGCCACAACGGCTTTTATGTCTGGAAGCGGACAGTGAACACATCTGCAGGTTCTATCTCCGTGTAGCTCGGCCTAATTTGTTTGTCATTACTGGCTTGGCTTTCATCTGTGGGGGTTTTTAGAGGCGAGCGTTTCTGGCAGTGTTAATGGACTGTTCACGGCCTCGTCTGCAGGATCCTGTGACCCGATCCAGCACGTAACCGTCCACTCTGATGGGACTGTGAGATAACTATGGGGGGGGGGAAATTAACTAAACACAAAGACGCAACTTTCTCTCTGAGTCAGGACAGTAAAGTGTAAAGTGAGGAGGGGGGTGTTGGAAATGTGATGCGTCTCATATTTTAATGATGTGAAACCAGTGTCAACAGCTGTTAAACTGATTAGATATTACAGTGAATACAATACAACATAGTCATTTAGATTATTGCACAATGTGACTACTCATAGATTTAATTCACCGTTTTCATGTGATAATAGTTTCTAAATTGATTGATTAAATATTAAATGAATTGGACTGAATGGCAGTCTTGTTTCCAGATGAAGTTAAGCATTAGTAGTAGAATTAATGTTTTCAGTTACTTTAAATCCAAGACAAACACTATGAAACGTTAAAACCCACCGATTAACAGAAGAGTGTTTCTAAGTAGGAAGTCAAACAGTATCAAGTGCTGAAAAGCAGACACTTCAAACATATAAAGTCTTAATTCAACAACAGCAATAGACACTCATGACAGAATACACACACTCACTCACACACATCTAGGAGGGGAGTTCTGGTCCTCTGAAATGAGGCCAACGCAGAAGTAACTTAGAGCTGCATTCTATCAAAAGGCCACCAGGGGGCGACCGTCTCTATACAAGTCAATGGAGAATTCACCAACTTCTCACTTGATTTCTAACCTCAGTAAACGTTTTCAAAATGTGTTTATGGTCTCAATCGCTAGTTTAAAGCCTTCTTCAATGCAGTATGATGTTCATTTGGGACATTTTGGCCTCCCTGATTTTATATGTGACGATAAAGCAGGGTATGCATTAGGGCGTGGCTACGTCCTGATTGACAGGTTGATTGACCAATGTCCTCGAGATCCAGCCCTCGCAACCATAGCAACCTCCCCGCTTCGCCCATGGCTCCGCCTTATGCCCATATAAGTAGAATCCATGTTTTTATTTTTCCCAGCATGCACCTGAAATTTTCAAGATGGCGCTGCCTAGATTCGAAACTATTGGCTTCCGAGCAGCAGTCCACAAACCAATGGGTGACGTCACGGATGTTACGTCCATTTCTTTTATACAGTCTATGCACACATCCCAAATAATACAACTGAAGTGAGATACTAACTTTTTGGTAGGGCCTTTGTTTAAACATGTGAAAGCAAATCATTTAAAATGTATTTGTTTGTAGTGACAGCCTAAATTAATCAAAACGCTGGTATTTTTATGGCACATCAAAGAGTGAATTACTATTAATCCACTTTTCATTGTTACTGAATTGCATAGATAGATAGATTTATGACAACACTCAAAGTCATGGCAGAAATAAAAATGAAGGCTGAATATAGCGATTCAGACCATAATGACTAATTGAAATGAATTATTGACATAGTATTTTTATAGAGAAGTCGATGCTTTTTGAATGAAAGTGTATTGGAGCCAGGGATTTTTTTGGAGCCAAGGATTTTTTTGGTAGGTGTCAGTGACATTTCACTTTAAAGGACTAAATTGTCAGCTTCAGCCTCCAGCCGTGCTACTTTCCGCTTAGTTTAATCCAAACCTGTTGGATGTTCACATGTGTTTCCTCTGGGTGCTCCAGTTTCCTCTAGGCAGGTTATGAACTGTAGATTTATAATGTGCCTGAAGGAGTGAATGTCAGTGTGATGATGGTTTGTCTCACTGTTTGTTCTCTCAGCTCTGATAAACCTGCTCGCTGTCCAGGGGTTTAATCTTCCTCCTGCCTGCCTGATGCATGCTGGTATATCCTGTGACTCTGAGCAGTTATGATTGGTATGGAAATCTTTTGTATATGTTGTGTTTCCTTTTGTAGCTTTAAAGATGTTAAAATCATAAATCACACTACAAAAATGTAATTACAGAATAAAGGCATATTAACTAATTGACCCTGTCGGTTTTGACTCTTCCTTCTTTCCTCCCTTCCTTCCTTCCATCTGCCCTTCCTTCCTTCCTCACTCCTTCTTTCCTCCCCCCTGCCTTCCTCCCTCCTTCCCTCCTTCCTTCCTCTCTCCTTCCCTTCCATCCCTCCTTCCTTTCCTTCCATCTTCCTCCCTTCTTCCTCCTTTCCTTTCCTCCTTCCTTCCTCCCTCCTTCCCTTCCTTCCTTCCGTCCTTCCTTTCATCTTCCATCTTCCTTCTTCCTCCTTCCTTCCTCTCTCCTTCCCTTCCTTCCTTCCTTCCCTCCTTCCCTTCCTTCCATCCCTCCTTCCTTCCTCTCTCCTTCCCTCCTTCCTTCCTCTCCCCTTCCCTTCCTTCCTTCCTTTCCTTCCGTCTTCCTCCCTTCTTCCTCCCTTCCTTTCCTCCTTCCTCCCCTCCATCCCTCCTGCCCTTCCTTCTTCCTCCCTTTCATCCTTTTTTCCTTCTTCCTCCCTTCCTTCCTTGACTCGAGGACAACAGGAGGGTTAAATTCCCTTTGATTTCCATGATTCTCTTTAAACTGCAGTCAGCAGTACGTGAACCAAATGAGAGTGACAGTAATATATAGAGTGATAGTAATATATTTACTATCCACTGTGGGACTAATAACTTATTTTATCTCATGACTACAACCATGAAAAACAGAAACATGTTTCCTTGAAAGGTATTCTGAGTTTACTTTAGTGATAAAAAAACATTGTGTAACAGCAGCTGAAGAAGAGAAGAATCAGCCAACTAACTCATGTTCCTTACTTCCTCCTTTCCTTCCTTCCTTTCACCCTCCTGCCCTTCCTTCTTCCTCCTTTCCTTCCTCCCTCCCGTCTTCCTCCTTTCCTTCCTCCCTTCCTTGCTCCTTCTTTCCTTCCCTCCTTCTTTCCTTCCTTCTTTCCTCCCTACCTTCTTCCTCCCTTCCTTCCTCCTCCTTACCTTTCTCCTTACCTTCCTCCCTACCTTCTTCCTCCCTTCCTTCCTCCTTTCCTTCCTTCTTCCTGTTGTCCATGTTTATTTTTAATATGCTAAAACATTGTGTAACAGCAGCTGAAGAAGAGAAGAATCAGCCAACCAACTCATTTTCCTTCCTTCCTCCTTTCCTTCCTTCCTTTCTCCCTCCTGCCCTTCCTTCTTCCTTCCTCCCTTCCTTCCTCCTTTCCTTCCTTCTTCCTCCTTTCCTCCGTCCCACCCTTCTTCCTCCATTCCTTCCTTCCTTCTTTCTCCTTTCCTTCCTCCCTTCCTTCCTCCTTTCTTCTTCCTGTTGTCCATGTTTATTTTTAATATGCTAAAACATTGTGTAACAGAATCAGCCAACTAACTCATTTTCCTTCCTTCCTCCTTTCCTTCCTTTCTCCTTCCCTCCTTCCCTCCTTCTTTCCTTCCTTCCTCCCTCCTTTCCTTCTTCCCTCCCTTCTTCCTCCCTTCCTTCTTCTTCCTTTCCTTCCTTGAAAGTTGGCTTATTAGGTAAATACAATCGTCATAATCTAGTTGTTATACCAGATGTAAGGAAGGCTGTAGCAGCAGGAAAAAAGGTGAATCGAACAGAACAAGGAAGTGTTTTATTACATATAATCTGCCATCTCAGCACTCAATAACCTCCCCCAATAACCCCATATGGACCCACCCCCCCTCCTCAGTGTGATATATGTGTCTGGTGGTGTTTGTGGAGTGTGTGTGTGTACTTATATGTTCTCAGTGTTTGGTGGTGTTTGTATAGCGGGGGTGTGTATGTATATTGTTCGTGTCCAGTGGGTCTCTGACAGATTGTGAATATGAATTTCCCCTTGGGACAATAAAGGCTATCTATCTATCTATCCATCTATCTATCTATCTATCGCCAATCAATATTTTACATACACAATGTGTCAATTGCGTAATGAAAGATAAAGAGAAACCTATAGATTTATAATTTTCTCCATCTCAGCAGTTCCCTACAACTTTCTGATGCAGCTTAGACTAAATATTATATTTTCATCAACCTTATTCAACAACCAACGACTCTAATAAACCATTGTTAACCCTCCTATTGTCCTCAGGTCAAGGAAGGGAGGAAGGAAGGAAGGAAAGGAGTAAGGAGGGAGGGAGGAAGTAAGGAGAGAAGGAAGGGAGGAAAGGAGTAAGGAGGGAGGGAGGAAGGAAGGAAGTAAGGAGAGAAGGAAGGGAGGAAAGGAAGGAGGGAGGGAGGAAGGAAGGAAGGAAAATAGTAAGGAGGGAGGGAGGAAGGAAGGAAAGGAGGGAGGGAGGAAGGAAGGAAGGAAAGAAGCAAGGACGGATGGAAGGAAGTGAGGAAAGAAGTATAGAAGGAAGGGAAGAAAATTAGAATATGCATTGTAAATAATTTATTTACAATGGTTTTACTGATCCGACCCCTTTTTTTTACCTTCAAATATCAATTTAAGAGGCTAAATTAACCTGAAAACCAAAATATCGAGAACATTAACCAAAATGCAGATTGGACAAAAGATGATTTTTTATTTATTTTTTTGCTCTCTTTAAACAGCTGCAGCAGCACTCAGCTCTCATAGTGTGCTCTGCAGATAAATGTCCAATATTTACCTAATTATCCTTTTATCACTGATGATGCTTTCTGCCTAGATACAATCAGTAAACAGGGAGTGTTTTTACAGGCTGTTTGACATAAAGTAGACCTCTAGTTGTAGTTGTAGCAATGATACAGTACAGCAGTGCGTTAGAATAATCTAAGTAGACATTATGAGAAATGTGCGTGCTATTAAAGTAATAATATCCTACATTTGATTTAACCTTCGTGTCATCCTCCCGGGTCAAATTGACCCATCTGTTTTGACTGTTCCTTCCTTTCTTCCTAACCCTAACCCTAACCCTTCCTCCTTTCTTTCCATCTTCCTTTTTTTCTTCCTCCCTCCTGCCCTTCCTTCTTCCTCCTTTCCTTCCTCCCTTCCTCCCTCCTGCCCTTCCTTCTTCCTCCTTTCCTTCCTCCCTTCCTTCCTTGACCCGAGGACAACAGGAGAGTTATTGTTAAAAAAGTAACATTAAAAATCAGGTCAAGGGAGGAAGAAGGAAGGAAGGGAGGGAGGGAGGAAGAGGGAAGGAAGAAGGAAGGAAGGAAGGAAGGAAGGAAGGATGGGAGGGAGGAAGAAGGAAGAAGGGAGGGAGGAAGGAAGGAAGGACAGAGGAAAGAAGGAAGGAAGGAAAGTAGGTAGTAGGGAGAAAGGTAGAGGGGAGGAAAGAAAGAGGGAGGGAGTGAGGAAAGGAAGGAGGGAAGGAAGGAAGGAAGGACAGAAGGAAGGAAGAAAGAGAGAGGAAGGAAAGAAAGAGAGAAGGAGGAAGGATCTAAATCTAAACTCTTCATTTGTGATTTATTTTGAATGGTAAAACCCTTTGAGTTCAAAAACATTCATTTTTACAAGAGACCCCCTTATGACTAGCTACGGTTAGCCTCATAAGAAATAAATTAGACTTCAATCAAAACAGTAAAAAAAAAAAAAAAAAGTGATATGCAGCTTAGTGCGTTAGAATAATCTAAGTAGACATTATGAGAAATGTACGTGCTATTAAAGTAATAATATACTACATTTGATTTAACCTTTGTGTCGTCCTCCCGGGTCAAATTGACCCAGTTTCCTTCCTTCGGTCTGTCCTTCCTTCCTTCCTCCCTTCCTTCTTTCCTTCCTTCCTCCCTTCCTTCCTTCCTTCCTTCCTCCTTTCCTTCCTTCTTCCTCCCTTCCTTCCTGCTTTCCTCCCTTCTTCCTCCTTTCCTTCCTTCCTTCCTCCCTCCTTTCCTTCCTTCTTCCTCCTTTCCTTCCTCCCTCCCTTCTTCCTCCCTTCCTTCCTGCTTTCCTCCCTCCTTTCCTTCCTTCTTCCTTCCTCCCTTCTTCCTTCCTCCCTTCCTTCCCTCCTTCTTTCCTTCCTTCCTTCCTTTCTGCCCTTCCTTCCTCCCTCCTTTCCTTCCTTCTTCCCTCTTTCCTTCCTCCCTTCCTTCCTTCCTTCCTCCCTCCCTTCTTCCTCCTTTCCTTCCTTCCTCCCTCCTGCCCTTCTTCCTTCCTTCCTCTGTCCTCCCTTCCTTCCCCCTTTCCTTCCTTCTTCCTCCCTTCCTTCCTTGACCCGGGGACAACAGGAGGGTTAATGTTAAAAACCTAAAAAGGATTGTAAAATTAAAAAACAGGCTCTAAATCTAAACTCTTCATTTGTGATTTATTTTGAATGGTAAAACCCTTTGAGTTCAAAAACATTCATTTTTACAAGAGACCCCCTTATGAATTGTTACGGTTAGCCTCATAAGAAATAAATTAGACTTCAATCAAAACAGTAAAAAAAAAAAAAAAAAAAGTGATATGGAAATAACAGCCGCCACAGTGCCAGTACCTCTAATTGTCATCTACTATGCAAGCAGTTTTAAGAACAGAGACCACGAATGCCTCAAAGCTGCCGGCCGAGCGTGATGGACGTCTAAAATGAGCCACTTCTGTAATTCAAAGCGCAGTAAAGGTTTTTAGAAAATTCTGTCGGACAGCGGGGAGCCTTTTGAAGAGAAACTTTATGTAGGAAAGTGAGCGGATGGTGTAACTTTCTATTATGCAGCAAACCGAGGCTATCTTTAAAAATTTGGTGGAAGTTACAGCCGCGGGTTATAAATCTGTCACCAGTAATGAAACACAGGGTGCTGCAATAAACTGCTTGAAGGGGTCTTTAGGGGCAATAATGGAAACATGCATATCTGTTCCTACCATATATGGGAGAAAGAAAAAGACATGAGATGATTCTTTACTATTAAATATTAAACAATATACAGCGTGTGGGTGGAGTAGAAGTCTATTTTTAAACTAATTGGCTTTGCCTGATTGCCTACTTTGGAATTTACTACTGACCAGATTTCTCACCGTCATTGAGTTATCACATGTTTAGACAGGGCAATGATTATCTTTCATGGGTTGCCATGGTAACGATGTAGGCACGAACTAACTCGCTGGACATGCTGGACAACTTTCGCAGTAGCAGCAAGACAGCATGGTGGATGTTTTGCTTATTTTTATGCTTCATGGCAACATTTAAGGAAGGAAGGAAGGAAGAAGGGAGGGAGGAAGGAAAGAAGAGAGGAAGGAAGGAAGGAATAAGGAAGGGAAGGAAAGGACAGAGGAAAGAAGGAAGGTAGGTAGGAGGGAGAAAGGAAAAGAGGGGAGGAAAGAATGAGGAAGGAAGGACAGAGGGAAGGAAGAAAGAGAGAGGAAGGAAAGAAAGAGAGTAGGAGGAAGGAAGGAAGGAAGGTAGGAGGGAGAAAGGAAAAGAGGAAGAAGGAAGAGAGAAAGGTAGAGGGGAGGAAAGAATGAGGAAGGAAGGAAGGAGGGGAGAAAAGAAGGAAGGAGGGAGGAAGAAAGGGGGGAAAGAGAGGAAGGAAAGAAAGAGAGAAGGAGGAAGGACAGATGGAAGGAAGGAAAGAAGAAGGGAGGGAGGAAGGAAGGAAGGAGGAAGGAAAGAAGAAGGGAGGGAGGAAGGAATGAAGAAGGAAGGAGGAAGGAAGGAAGGTAGGAGGGAGAAAGGAAAAGAGGAAGAAGGAAGAGAGAAAGGAAGGATGACCAGATTTCTCACCGTCAATGAGTTATCATATGTTCAGACAGGGCAATGATTATCTGTCATGGGTTACCATGGTAACAATGTAGGCACAAACTAACTCACGGGGCATGCTGGACAACTTTCGCAGTAGCAGCAAGACAGTATGGTGGATATTTTGCTTATTTTTATGCTTCATGGCAACATTTAAGGAAGGAAGGAAGGAAGAAGGGAGGGAGGAAGGAAAGAAGAGAGGGAGGAAGGAAGGAAGGAAAGGAAGGAAGGACAGAGGAAAGAAGGAAGGTAGGTAGGAGGGAGAAAGAAAAAGAGGAAGAAGGAAGAGAGAAAGGTAGAGGGGAGGAAAGAATGAGGAAGGAAGGACAGAAGGAAGGAAGAAAGAGAGAGGAAGGAAAGAAAGAGAGTAGGAGGAAGGAAGGAAGGAAGGAAGGAAGGACAGAGGAAAGAAGGAAGGTAGGTAGGAGGGAGAAGGGAAAAGAGGAAGAAGGAAGAGAGAAAGGTAGAGAGGAGGAAAGAAAGATGTAAGGAGGAAAGGAAGGAAGACCAGATTTCTCACCGTCAATGAGTTATCATATGTTTAGACAGGGCAATGATTATCTGTCATGGGTTACCATGGTAACGATGTAGGCACGAACTAACTCTCTGGACATGCTGGACAACTTTCGCAGTAGCAGCAAGACAGCATGGTGGATATTTTGCTTATTTTTATGCTTCATGGCAACATTTATTACTTGTCACACACAGATATGTTGTCTCATAAAGGGGGAGGGGGATTATTTATGTTTTCCATGCAGCATAAAATGTTTTTTCTCAAGTTTTCCTGCAAGTTTCTACATCACACTTGTATAAATTGCATACTGGTTTATCCTAAAAAAAATGCATTTGCTTACATGTGTTGTTTTAATAATGGGGGAGGGGGATTATTTATGTTTTCCATGCAGCATAAAGTGTTTCTTTTCTTGTCATGTACGATGATGTGGGACACGCCTTTATGTTTCATTAAATCTACACTATAGAGAGAGAGAGAGAGGAATGGTTAAAATTAAAAGAGCAGAAGCTGATACAGTATTTCCCACAACGCAACCAAAATGGCCTGTTTTTCATGAGACCCTGCTGACCCTCGAAATGTTTTTCACCATGCATCCATAGTAGCTAAGTGACTGCACATTTAAATGAGGGAGAGAGAGGGAGAGAGAGAGAGAGAGAGTGAGTGTCATGGGAGGTGAGACTCTGCTGAGCCCAGGAGGCTCATCAACAAACATTATGGTGCACCTGTTCCTCCTTATCACTGAACCAGAGCTCTGTCAATTCATTAGCAGATCATATGTGCACAAGCTAATATGGAAAATAGAATTTAGCATCAATTACCCAGGTGTATAAACGCATGTGTGTGTGTGTGTGTGTGTGTGTGTGTGTGTGTGTGTGTGTGTGTACTTCAATGCACATTAACTCACTGAACTCTCTTTCATGTAAATTGACCCTGTGCCTCTCTCATCTGAAGTAAAGGTAGCAAATGTGCTCATAAAGGGGAAGCTATGGGACAGTGAATAGTTCATATATGAATATATATATATATATATATATATATATAGTTTTTATATACGATACTCAAATGTCACATGTGCATTCAGAGAGTTAATGTTTGTTATAATTGCTCCTCGTCTGCATTGGTCTACGCTGGCGGTGAATCAATCCCCATTATTACGCCACCACAGAGTCCACAGAGTCTTCCTGAAGTTCAGCTGAAGCTAATGTGAGTTTTCAGTTGTCCATTTGCGTTAAAGTGACACTAAAACAAAGCTTTTATAAATAATATACTTGTTCAAATGTTTGTGACTTAAGTTAAGCTAAAATACGTCTTTAGGCAAGGAAGCTTTATTTATATAATGCATTTCATACACATAAAAACTAAATATTAACCCTCCTGTTGTCTTCGATTCAAGGAAGGAAGTTAGGAAGGAAGGGAGAAAGACGGAAGGAAATGAGGAAGGAAGGGAGAAAGACGGAAGGAAATGAGGAAGGAAGGTAGGAGGGAGGGAGGGAGGAAAGGAGGAATGAGGGCAGGAAGGAAGGAAGGAAGGAAAGGAGGGAAGGAAGGGAGAAGGAAGGAAGGTAGGAGGGAGGAAGGAAGGACAGAAGGAAGGAAAGGAAGGAAGAAAGGAAGGTTAAACAGTAAAAATTGGAAACATTAAAATATACAATTAAAAGCAAGAAAACCCAATTATGATAAAAAAGAAAAAAGTAAAGAAAAATAAAAAGAGCAAGGAAAATAAAAGCAAAAAGACTAAAATAGAGCATAAAATAATGATTTGCATTGAAATGATGAAAAGAACAAACAGTGCAAATGAAATATTAACATGTAAAGTGCTTTAAAAGTCATTTAGTCATCTCATTATCCAAATCAGGTGGGAATCTCTGTCATGGAAGTCCCAAAAAACATAAACCTCCATTCAGCCCGGATCAACATTTGTAGGAACCCAGATATTAAGACATGAGTGACTTTTACATTCATGTCCCTCACAGCTTTATTCAGACGAGAGACGAGATGCTTCTGTGATATTTAGCACCTTAGCAGGAAGTTAAAACTTTATAATTAGATGTTAATTAATTGAATCATTGTGAGTGTGAGGGACGCTAGCTCCTCACAGTGAATTCATCGAGACGTTTTACACATAAAGTCACATTTTAATATTATGAGAGAGTCAATTCTGCTGCATGCACAAGTAAAGTTGTGCCTATCATACGCTGTCATGCTGTATGTGGAGTATTTTGCTCAATATTGAAAGTATAGAGACGATAATCATGTGAGTAGATTATTACTGTGGTTGTAAGAAGCTTGTTTAACTTCTTCTAATCCAGATGCACCAGTTAATTTTTAGAGTTATTGTAGTTATATGTGTGTTATAGTCAGTGTTGGGCACTTTGAAAAAGTAATTAATTATAGTTACTAAATTACAGTTTACAGTTACAAAATTGTTCAAATATGTCAAATTACTTGGCTGCCCCCAATGAATAACAACTGGCCCAAAACCTTCCTTCTTACTCCCTTCCTTCCTCCTTTCCTTCCTTCCTCCCTCCTTCTTCCTTCCTCCCTCCTTCTTTCCTTCCTTCCTTCCTTCCTTCCTTCCTTCCTCATTTCCTTCCTTCTTCTCTCTTTCCTCCCTTCCTTCTTTCCTTCCTCAATCCCCCTTTCTTCCTTGCTTCTGTTCGTCCTTCCTCACTTCCTCCTTTTTCCTTTCCTTTCCTCCCTTCCTCCCTCCCTCCTTATTTACTTCCTTCCTTCCTCCCTCCTTTCCTTCCTTCTTTCTCCCTTCCATCCTTCCTCCCTCTCTTCTTTCCTTCTTCCACCCTCCTTTCCTTCCTTCTTTCTCCTTTCCATCCTTCCTCCCTCTCTTCTTTCCTTCTTCCTCCCTCCCTTCCTCCTTTCCTTCCTTCTTCCTCCCTTCCATCCTTCCTCCTATCCTTCCTTTTTCCTCCCTTCCTTCCTTGACTCGAGGACAACAGGAGGATTAACCAAAAAGCATGAAGTTCATTAACGGAGTAAATTTAGTTGAACCAAGATAATAAGATAACAGATGAGGCTGAAGGTGAATACTGCAACACAAGCTGCTACCAGGATGAAGTAGGTATTTTATTACCTCCGTCTCAGGAATCTGCAACATCACCAACACACAAAAGATGATGACTGAGATACATAACAGACAAAACAAGACATGTTTTACCTTGTGCTGCTGCTGCTGCTGCTGCTGCTGCTGCTGCTCCTTTATATTAATCTGCTTTCAATTCACACTTGTGCTGTGCTGAAGTGATACAAGTCTGACCTTGGGAGATTTCCCTCCTAACTGAGACTCAAGTGCTTATTCAGACAGGACACTAACATGATCTGAAAGAGGCTAAAAAGTACAAATAAAATCCTCTAACATCTCCTTTTGAAAAATTACAAGCATCTTCAAGCAGAACGTCCTTGGAGCAAGTTATTGAAGGAGCTGCAGAAATAAAACATAAAAGAGAGAGGGAGAGAAAAAAAAAGAAACACTTATCTAACGACTAACTGCTAACAAACAACTGAAGTGACTCCCTGCAGGTAAAACCATATTGTTCAGACTTATCCTTGCATCTCCACGGCAACAGCCATGCACATGCACATACCCAGCAATTAGGTTGGCATGCTAAATTGCTGTGATGCTGCCCATAATAACTGGACAATTTTCTTTCATATTGTATAGTAAGGCCATTCTCTTATAGCTGCAAACTTCAAAAGTGGGTTGAAAATTGCATGAGTTTGAAACTTTAATCGTGCAATCCAACTTTTGCTTGGAAATAAAACTAAAAAAAAAGAAAAGAAAGTTGTAAAACAAGCTATTTACCCACTAAACAAGGTCATAATTACATCTGTTAAGTTTGGTTATAAATAAAAGTGAGCTGAAGGAAAATCACGACCACCCTGTAAGAGCTCGGACACATTTCTCTCCCTCAGCTATCGCAGCCTCACAGGCCACACTCACCCTTGAATTTTGGAGATAAAGCCAATTTTTTTTTTGATCTATGCTTGTATAGCGTAGCATATAACATGGCAGCAATACATCTGGTTATTTCCTTCCTCCTTTAAATGTCATGGCGGTTTGTTAGTCGGAGAGTCTGGCTGCAAACTGCATGACGCCTGAACACACCAGCAGAGCTCTAAGAGAGTCACAGTTATTTAAAGATAGCGTCAAACACTCGCTGCAGCTCTGTGAACAACAAAGATCTGGAAAGAACTAATGAAAGTCACAGAAAACATCAACATTCACAACATACGTGTTAATTAACCAGACTGAGAGTCATGCTGAGGCTGTAGTAAAGCAAAGTGGCGTGATGATGAGTTCAATGCCTTACATGCTAGAAATTAAAATGTTGACGAGGTCTTATGTTTTATTTGGTCATGAGCCAAAGAAATGAGTACTAGAGGAATATAAATTATGACCTCATGATTAGCAAATGTCTGACTGTGTGTAGCAGTAACTTAAAGTCAAGTCACATTGTTAACTCTCCTGTTGGGTTAGGGTCAAGGAAGGAAGGAAGGAAGAAGGAAGGAAAGGAGGAAGGAAGGAAGAAGGAAGGACAGGAGGGAGGAAGGGCGGAAGGAAAGGAGGAAGGGAAGAAGGATGAAGGAAGGAAAGAAGGAAGAAAGGAAAGAAGGAGGGAAGGAAGGAAAGAAGGAACAGTCAAAACAGACAGGGTCAAGTCACATTATTAACCCTCCTGTTGTCCTCGGTTCAAGGAAGGAAAGGAGTAAGAAGGGAGAAAGAAGGGAGGGAGGAAGGAAAGGAGGAAGAAGGAAGGACAGGAGGAAGAAGGAAGGAAAGGAGGGTGGAAGGAAGGAAGGGAGGAAGAAAGGAAGGAAGGGAGGAAGAAGGAAGGAAGGGAGGAAGAAGGGAGGAAGAAGGAAGGAAAGGAGGAAGGAAGGAAGGAAGAAGGGAGGGGGGAAGGACAGGAGGAAGGAAGGAAGGAAGAAGGAAGGAAAGAAGGAAGGAAGAAATGAAAGGAAGGAAGGAAAGAAGGAGGGAAGGAAGGGAGGAAGGAAGTAAAGGAAGGACAGATGGTAGGAAGGAAGGAAGGAAGGAAAGAAGGAACAGTCAAAACAGACGGGGTCAATTTGACCCGGGAGGACGACACAACGGTTAAACACCTGAAAGCACCAATGACTCCCAATAAGCTACTATTACTGATGATGCGTTCAGGTGCATCACTTGATGTATGTAAATAGTTTGTGTGTATTCAAAGCCTGATCGTATTCTTCATAAAAGTGCAAAAATATGATGATGAAAAGATGAGGGTGCAACAAATAAAAGAGAAAAGCAGCTAAGACATGATAGACTGATAGAAACTGTAGTGAAATCTGATTTGTTAACTAAGAGTAATCTCCATAATCAGCTGATAACACAGCAGGAGAAATCAAAGTAAGGAGAGGAATGTGAATGAATAAATGAGTAACATAGACTAAACCAAACTCCATCTTTAGTTTACTCCTAACTACCAATCTACTCTTTTCAAATCTATATTTTATGCCTCTGCCAGGGAGGATATATATTCTCATTTTTTTTGAATATAGTAAATTAAAATTCTTATTCATGGTGACATATTGAGGAAATAGTTTGTAATATAAGAGAGAGAGCTACAGTAAAAAAAACTATACTTAAAAAAGCTGGAGGTATGTCAGTGTAACGAGCGGCTGCAGTGGAGCAGATAGTTATTTGCTCAAGGCTCTCATGACGGCAAAAACCCAACTGTCTCTGCTTTTTGGTCTTTCCTGTCTCTCTATTTGCAGAGACAAGCGAGTGAGGCCAAGCAAACAAACACACCAACAATATAAAGAAGAAAAATAATCCTTCTGTTGGGCCTTTTTTTGTTTTTTGTGAAATTCCCGGTTAAAATATAATACATTGAACTTGTCGGTCAGCCAACGTAAACATCTAGAGCATATTTTATTTCGCTGGTCTGTCATTGTGGTCGGTCAACATGCTGCAAGAAGAAGAGGGGAGGAAAAAAAAAACAGCATTATTATTTTTAAAGGCTGCAGCAGGTCTGGTCTCCCGGACTACAAGCCGACCCTGAGGCCACTTTTCTCACAATATTTTCGGGGTCAGTCACAAAAACCTTTTCTTTAAAAAAACACAACGTTATAAGTCCAGAGGTCCCTCGGAGCGATCTGTTGATTAAATGTCTCATTTTGACATTTTCACAGGGAGTTAAAAAAAAAAAAGAACAAAAAAAAAAAACAACAAAACCAAGCATTACATCGTACTGAATTAATGATAGTAAATAATTAACTTAACCTTCCTGTCGTCCTCCCGGGTCAAATTGACCCCGTATGGTTTGACTGTTCCTTCTTTCCTTCCTTCCTTCCTTCTTTCCTTGCTCCATCCCCCTTTCTTCCTTCATTCTGTCCTTCTTTCCTTCCTTCCTTCCTCCCTCCCTCCTTCTCTCTTTCTTTCCTCCTCCCTTCCTTCCTCCCTTCCTTCTTTCCTCCCTTCCTCTTTTCCTTTCTCCTTCCTTCCTTCCTTCCTTTCCCCCCTCCCTCCTACCTTCCTTCCTTCCGTCTTTCCTCTCTTCCTTCTTTCCTTTCCTTCCTTCCTCTTTTCCTTTCTCCTTCCTTCCCTCCTACCTTCCTTCCTTCCTTTCCCCCCTCCCTCCTACCTTCCTTCCTTCCGTCTTTCCTCTCTTCCTTCTTTCCTTTCCTTCCTTCCTCTTTTCCTTTCTCCTTCCTTCCTTTCCCCCCTCCCTCCTACCTTCCTTCCTTCCGTCTTTCCTCTCTTCCTTCTTTCCTTTCCTTCCTTCCTCTTTTCCTTTCTCCTTCCTTCCCTCCTACCTTCCTTCCTTCCTTTCCCCCCTCCCTCCTACCTTCCTTCCTTCCGCCTTTCCTCTCTTCCTTCTTTCCTTTCCTTCCCTCCTTCTCTTTCCTCCCTCCTTTTCTTCCTTCTTCCTTCTTCCTTGACTCGAGGACAAGAATGTAGCACCTCGTTTTTAACATCTTCGCACTCGTTGTCCCCGTCAACGCTGCATGTGTATCATCATCATCATCATCATCATCATCATGCTCACTGGTGGAATAGCAGCTCTGATCTCTCAATCTTGTTTTAATTTACACCAAACTAGTGTTAATTATAGCTGGATGTCTGCCAGGCTGAGTGTTATACCTGGATTTCATCGTCTCTGACAGTCAGAGAAACGACTACAGTGTTGGTTTTCATGTCTTCATGTTCTCCATTTTTTTTCTGGAAAAGAAGGAAAGAATTCCCATTGAAATAAATAAATAGTGTAGAGTTGGATTAACTTGAACTAGAGTGGATTCCCTGCCACCCTGAGTCATATTTTAGCCATGTTAGCTGAAATATCTCATCAACTATTCAATGGATGGTGATGGGACTTCATACAGACATTCATGAAGCCCAGATGATGAATTTTAATAACTTTGGTGAGTTTCTGACTTATAAGCATCACCATGAAGTTGACATTTTTTACTGTAAGGATTTAAATAAATAATAATATTACTCCATCATCTTGTTTGTCTACGCCAGAAGTGTCAAACTCATTTTCATTCAAGGGCCACATACAGACCAATTTGATCACATGTGGGCCGGATCACTAAAAAGATGGAAGGAGCGATGGAAGGAAAGAAGGAAAGAAGAAAGAAAGGGAGGAAGGACAGATGGAAGGGAGGAAGGAAAACAAAACAGGAAGGAAAAATGGAAGGAACGAAAGAAGGAAAAAAGAAAGAAAGAAAGGGAGGAGGGACAGAAGGAAGGAAGGAAGGACAGATGGAAGGAAGGAAGAAAGGGAGGGAGGAAGGAAAACAAGACAGGAAGGAATGATGGAAGGAACGAAGGAAGGAAAAAAGAAAGGGAGGAAGGACAGAAGGAAGGAAGGAAGGACAGATGGAAGGGAGGAAGGAAGGCAGGAAGGAAGGAAAACAAGACAGGAAAGAAAGATGGAAGGAAGGAAATAAGGAAAAAAGAAAGAAAGAAAGAAAGGGAAGAAGGACAGATGGAAGACAGGGATGAAGGAAGGAAGGAAGGACAGATGGAAGGAAGGAAAACAGACAGGAAGGAAAGTGGGCCGGATTGGATACCTCGGCGGGCCGGTTCTGGCCCACGGGCCGCATGTTTGACACCCCTGTTCTACACTGTATTTCTCTTAATTTTGCTTTCTTGGTCTGCTGTACATCTATTTCATATATTTTTTTTTACCTCTTAAAGGGTTTTGTCAAATCTCTCATTTATCTTTTAACAGTGATGTGATTTTTGTATTTTTGCCTCTCCATCCTTCATAAATCTTCACTTCCACTCAGATGTGAAGCCACGGTCAAATAAAATGAAGCAACATTAACATTACAGCCTCTAATGTTGCAATGACATCGTGATATAAAAGCTCCACTTCTCCACCACCAATGAAATCAAACACATTTATATTTCATTCATATGTTTAAGAGTGGTAATGTCTGTGTCTGTGTTATCTCTGCTGGATCACTCCTATCTTAGAATTACAGAAGCGTAGATAAGAGGGGTTTCTTTTTTTCTCTTTTCTTTTCATCCTTTTTAAAGGGGTGAGATTTATATCTGATGCCTTTAAACTGTGAAAACGCTGCTGTACATCAGTCAGAGCCGGAAATCACATGTTTGTTTTTATTCTGTATTCCACACAGCGAGCCCATGCCAGCAAAAAGCTTTTTATCTGTCGGCTAAATCTCCTCATCAAAGAAGAGCATTGTAAGATTTTGGGGCGTTTTACAGCTTTTAACACGCTTTACAGCAGTCTGGCTTGTATTAGTGGAAATGTTTGTCTGTTTCTGAGAGTCAAAGACTTCCTTTCTTCTTTGTCACCCTGACTTGTCCTGCTGATCCATGAGGTATAAATTGGAAGCGATTGCAAGAGTGTGTTGTTGAAGATGGAGTGTTGTCCTGCTTGTCTTTGACAGCGGTGCTATGACACACTCCCTCTCTCTCTCTCTCTCTCTCTCTCTCTCTCTCTCTCTCTCTCTCTCTCTCTCTCTCTCTCTCTCTCTCTCTCTAAATCACTGCTGGCTTGCTTTTTTAAGTATTAAGTATGCATGTAAAAAAAAGGTTTTAACCCTCCTGTTGTCCTCAGGTCAAGGAAGGACAGGAGGAAGGAAGGGAGGAAGTAAAGGAGTAAAGAAGGAAGGAAGGAAATAAAGGAGTAAGGAAGGAAGGAATGAAGGAATGGAGTAAGGAGGGAAGGAGGGAGGAAAAGAGAAAGGAAGTAAGGAGAGAAGGAAGGAAGGAAGGAAAGGAGGAAGCAAGCAAGGAAGGATGGAAGGAAGCAAATGAGGAAAGAAGTATGGAAGGAGGAGGGGGCAAAGGAAAAATTAAAGAAAGAGGGAGGAAGGAAGGAAGAAGGAAGGAAGGAAGGAAGGAAGGAACAGTCAAAAAGAGATGGGGTCAAATTGACCCGGGTGGACGACAGGAGGGTTAAAGTACTTAGTAAATCATCAATAAGACACATTTCTTTATTTAGTTTATAACAGAAAACTACATAATACTGTTTATTAGCATGAGACATGAAGTTATTATTTCCATCTTCACTACTTTGTTTTCCTCACATTATGCTTTAACAAACATAATCACTGCCGGCACTTTACTCAACAAGCAATGTTCTTTTTGATTGAGTTAAACTTTAAAAGTATGAAGCGAACAGAAGTAGCAGAGGGGAGGAGGTTGGAGGAGGTTGGAGGTTGGAGGAGGTTGGAGTAGCATGGTGGTCATCTGGCAGCAGAGAGCAGCTTCCTGGTGCCAAGTTCAGCCGACAGAATGACTTTGGTTACGCTTTGGGAAAGATGGTGGTTAAGGTTCAATAATAATAAACACATTGTGCTTCAATACACTCACTGCAGACTTTTTTATTCTGCATTAAACCAAGACCATGTTTCTTTTTTTCCCCCTCCTCCTAAAAATGCCCACTTTACTTTGAGTTTATGCAAAAAGCTGCCAGTGCCTAAACATAATCATAAAGAAAAGAAAAAGCACAGCAGTGGCTTTTGTGATGCAAATATAGTGGAAAAAGAAAAGAGAACATTTACACACATGTTCAGTATCAACATTTGTGCAGCCTGCCAAAAGAAAGTTCATTAACAATATGTTCTCATTATGTAGAAAGGAAATAACCTGCATCATGTTTCCTGCAAGAGAAGAGATTCTCTTTTTGACACATGAAGAATGAAATGTATTTTTTAACCCTCCTGTCGTCCTCACGGGTCAAATTGACCCCATCTCTTTTTTGACTGTTCCTTCCTTCCTTCCTTCCTTCCTACCTTCCTTCCTTCCTTCCTCCCTCCTTTCCTTCCTTCCTCCCTCCTTTCCTTCCTTCCTCCCTCTTTCTTTAATTTTTCCTTCGTTCTTCCCCTCCTTCCCTACTTCTTTCCTCATTTCCTTCCATCCTTCCTTGCTTGCTTCCTTCTTTCCTTCCTCCCTTCCTTCTCTCCTTCCTTCCTTCCTTCCTCTTTTCCTCCCTCCCTCCCTCCTTTCTCCTTCCTTCCTCCCGCCCTATCTCCCTCCTTCCTCCTTTCTTTCCTTCCTTCCTCCTTAATCATTTCCTTCCTTCCTTCCTTCCTCTTTTCCTCCCTCCTTACTCCTTTCCTTCCTTCCTTCCTTCCTTCCTTCCTTCCCTCCTTCCTTATTTCCTCCCTTCCTCATCCCTCCCTCCTATCCTTCCTTGACCTGAGGACAACAGGAGGGCTAAATAAAGAAATGTGTCTTATTGATGATTTACTAAGTACTTTTTTCTAGCATGTCTTTGTAGAAATGTTAGACATCCCTTTATTTTTATTCGACTTGTTCTTAAAAAAGGGGAAACCGCGTTGGCACTGAATGAGCGTCTCTGTATTTGATGCATTATACAGCACACAACAATAGCCTATCATTATACCGAGCCATTCATTTCACAATAATGACTAAAGCATCCCGGCGAGAATCAAGTCCAGAGTCAATAAGGTTACTTGCCTTTTTGTGCATTGTTGAAATGACAGGCCTTCGTGTTTCTTTCCTTTTTCTTTTTTTATAATCCAAAGGCGTGAAAAGATTGATTCACAAAGCATTTTCTGAACCTTTTTCAACACTTCTCTTAATAATACTAAAAAAAACAACCTTTAACTACCGACTGGTGCAATTGAATTTAAATTGTCCTTGTAACTTTAGAGCATACCATCAAAGTAACAGGTAACACACTATTTCTTTATTAGTAAGTACTTTTTCATATACTGCACAAAAAGCTGAAAATTGAAATACCTTTCACATAAAAGAGAGTTTAACAGTGTGTGCAGGTAAAGTAAAGATCAATGCGAAGGTTAGATACAGTACAATGCAATACTGGAACATCAAACTTAGTGTATTTATCTCCATGTTCTAAGGCTGCATTCACACTGCAAGCCAAAATCCGATTTTTAGCCAATCTAGATTGGATTTTTGCAAACCAGATTGAAACTAACTTTGGGAGGAAGTTTCAAATCTCATTTGTACAGATGTGTGTGAGTCTCAACAGCTCCAAACACTCATATTGGATTTGACTGTCTGTTACGTTTCTCTATGTCTCTACACTACGTCACTCTATGCGACACCAGACCCGCTTATTCCAGTTGTTGTTGCTAGGTGATATCACTGGAGGACTTATTCCAGTTGTTGTTGCTAGTTGATATCACTGGAGGACTTATTCCAGTTGTTGTTGCTAGGTGATATCACTGGAGGACTTATTTCAGTTGTTGTTGCTAGGTGATATCACTGGAGGACTTATTCCAGTTGTTATTGCTAGGTGATGTCACTGGAGGACTTATTCCAGTTGTTGCTGCTAGGTGATATCACTGGAGGACTTATTCCAGTTGTTGTTGCTAGGTGATATCACTGGAGGACTTATTCCAGTTGTTGTTGCTAGGTGATATCACTGGAGGACTTATTCCAGTTGTTGTTGCTAGGTGATATCACTGGAGGACTTATTCCAGCTGTTGTTGCTAGGTGATATCACTGGAGGACTTATTCCAGTTGTTGTTGCTAGGTGATATCACTGGAGGGCTTATTCCAGTTGTTGTTGCTAGATAATATCACTGGAGGACTTATTCCAGTTGTTGTTGCTAGGTGATATCACTGAAGGACTTATTCCAGTTGTTATTGCTAGGTGATGTCACTAGGGGACTTATTCCAGCTGTTGTTGCTAGGTGATATCACTGGAGGCAACGGAGGATGAAAACATCAGTCCATGGACAGAGGACCAAACCAAATTCTTAATCTTTGGGGAGATGGCTCCGTTCAAGTGAAGCTCGAGGGTTTGTTGTTGCTGTTGCTGTCGCAATTATATGACATCACTATAATACACGCTATACATGCTAGATGACGCCTCCGCTCCGACGACGTTGCCACAGCAACCTGTCAGATTGGTCATTAATGTGGCCCAGTCTGAACCAGGCAGGGAGTTCTGGTCCTCTGAAATGAGGCGAACACAGAAGTAAATGAGGCCAACACAGAAGTAACTTAGAGCTGCATTCTATCAGACGGCCACCAGGGGGCGACCGTCTCTATACAAGTTAATGGAGAATTCACCAACTTCTCACTTGATTTCTAACCTCAGTAAACGTTTTCAAAATGTGTTTATGGTCTCAATCGCTAGTTTAAAGCCTTCTTCAATGCAGTATGATGTTCATTTGGGACATTTTGGCCTCCCTGAATTTATATTTGACGATAAAGCAGGGTATGCATTAGGGCGTGGCTACGTCCTGATTGACAGGTTGATTGCCCAATGTCCTCGAAATCCAGTCCTCGCAACCATAGCAACCTCCCCGCCCCCCCCCCCCTTTTTATAACTTGATATAACAGCAAAGTAATAAAACCTGCCAGCATGTAAATCGCTGCTTTCATTTATAATCTTACATTTTCCTTACAGTAATTACAGCAGCTCAATAAATATAATATATATAACTTTATATTTGAAAGCTCCACACCCAATGAGTTCCCACTTTTCTTGACATAATTAGAGAGCAATGTGTGTCAAGGATGCTCTACTCATTCTGCCACCTTCGTCTATTTAAAGTTGATATAATTATCTCAGTTGAGCGTTTTTTATAATTATTATTATTCTACTGTACTTTGATCCATTATGTCTTTCACATTTATTTAATGAGATCCTAGTTGAGTTTTTGGTTTGTAGGAGACGGAGGTTTAATAGGTGGAAGTTCACCACAGAGGTTAATTTAATTTTCCTTCTTTACCATTTCTGTACGTGTATATTCATGTATATTATATTAAATGGAAATATGAAAATTAAAAGAGTTTTAAAGAAAGAAAGAAAGTTCATACACTGTAGTGAGGACAACATAAACCCCACACTTCCAGAAAGTTCTTTACATAATTGACTAAAGAAACCTATAAAATACTAACAAGATACATAAAAATGACACAAATTGACTAAAGAAACTTGGAAAAATACCAAAAACAGACTTAAAAATTACTAAAAGAGACATAATAATGACTAAAAGAGACATAAAAATGACTTTAAGAGACATAAATTGACTAGAAAAACCTGAAAACTGCCAAAAAGAGACATGAATTGACTAAAGAAACCTAAAAAATACTAAAAAAGAGATGAAAAAATGACTAAAAGAGACATAAGAAACCTACAAACTACCAAAAAGAGACATAACAATGACTAAAAAGAGACACAAACTGACTAAAGAAACCTAATTGCTCCCAAAAGAGATGAAAAAATTACTAAAAACATCTAGTTACCATAGTAACCATGAGATGGAGTGACTAAAGAGACTCAAAACTACCAAAAAGAGACATTTCCATCATTATGTCTATGTTATATTTTCATGTCTGAGGTAAAATAGGACATGATATTGTGTGATAGGAGATGTTTAGTGGTGTAAAAGCTAAAACATACACTCTCTCTGCTCTCTGAGACATGAATTAAAGGTTTAGAGTAGTTTTTATGAGGGTGAGGATGGAGAATATGAACAGTACTGTATATAAGGATTAATTTAACATTCAGCTGCTCTTGTCCATGTGCATCACTCATATCAGTCAAAGTCACAATCTGCCTCCATCCTGTCCTCCACTGAAGCCTTCAGCTGTAGATGTGTGGGGTTTTTTTTATTTTTTTAATATGACAACCTTTAGATAAAGTGTTCAAGCCCCCTGCAGGTATTAGTTCAACCACTTGTATTTTGTAGCTTGGCTTTAAATTGCACAGAACTGTAGTCGACAGCCAATCTGTTACTCATTGTCACTGAAGCAGCACTACGGCATAACAGATTAGACTCTTTGCCTCTTTTTTTTTTTTTTTTTTTTTCACTTTTCAGTCCTCAGACGACGTTATTAATATTCATGAAGCGCCGGCAGAAGTGTCCCATGCACAGAGAGAGAGAGAGAGAGGGAAAAAAACTGTACAAGATGTTAAAAATTACACTTTAAATATGATTTGTTGCCCCTGTAGGAGCTGAAAATAAGGATGGAAGAAGGAAGGAAAGGAGGGAGGTAGGAAGGAAGGGAAGGAAAGAAGGAAGGGAGGAACTGAAGGACAAAGGAAGGAAGGAAGTACAGAAGGTGGGAGAGGAAAGAAAGAGAGAAGGAGGTAGGACGGGAGGGAGGAAGGACAGACGAAAGAAGGAAGGTAGGAGGGAGGGAGGAAGGAAGGAAGGAAGGAAGGACAGATGGACGAAAGAAAGAAGGTAGGAGGAAGGGAGGAAAGAAAGAGGGAGGAAGGATAGACAAAAGAAAGAAAAGAGAAAGAAAGAAAGTAGGAGGGAGGGAGGAAAGAAGGAAGGGAGGAAGGACAGATGAAAGAAGGACGGACGGACGAAAGAAAGAAGAAAGGTAGGAGGGAGGGAGGAAGGAAGGAAGGACGAAAGAAAAAAGAAAGAAGGTAGGAGGGAGGGAGGATAGAAGGATGGACGAAAGAAAGAAAGAAAGAAGGAAGGTAGGAGGGAAGGAAGGAAGGGTGGACAAAAGAAGGGAGGAAGGAAAGAAGGAACAGTCAAAACAGACGGGTCAATTTGACTCAGGAGGACGACATGAAGGCTTCTTCTTTTTCAGTCCTCAGACGACGTTATTAATATTCATGAAGCGCCGGCAGAAGTGTCCCGTGCACAGAGAGAGAGAGAGAGAGAGAGAGAGAGAAAGAGAGAGAGAGAGAGAGAGAGAGAGAGAGAGAGAGAGAGAGAGAGAGAGAGAGAGAGAGAGAGAGAGAGAGAGAGAGAGAGACTGGTTAAAAATTGCTGTGAACTTTAAAGTTGACCCTGAATATAAAGTGTGGTAGCGTTAGAAATGTTTGTAACCGCGCGGTGTCGTAACTGTAATGATTTGGAACAAGATGTTTAAAAATGACACTTTAAATGTGATTTGTTGCCCCTGTAGGAGCTGTTCTTACCTCACTGTGTGCTTTTATAACCCTCCTGTTGGAGTCAAGAGTCAAGAGTCAAGGAAGGAAAGGAGGGAGGAAGGAAGGAAGGAAGGAAGGAAGGAAGGAAGGATGGACGAAGGAAGGACGGAAGGTAAGAGGGAAGGAAGGACAGAAGGGAGGAAGGAAGGAAGGAAGGATGGAAGGAGAAAGAAGGAAGGAAAGGAGGGAGGAAGGAAGGATGGAAGGGAGCAAGAAAGAAGGAGGGAGGTAGGAAGGAAGGAAAGATGGAGGGAGGAAGGATGGAAGAAAGGAAAATAGGAGGGAGGGAAGAAAGAAGGAAGGAGGGAGGGAGGAAGGATGGAAGAGAGGAAGGAGAAAGGAAAGGAAGGAAGGACGGATGGAAGGACAGATGAAAGAAGGAAGGTAGGAGGAAAGGAAGGAAGGACGGACAGAAGAAGGAGGGAAGGAAGGACGGACAAAAGAAGGGAGGAAGGAAGGAAGGTAGGAAGGACGGACAAAAGAAGGGAGGAAAGAAGGAAGGTAGGAGGGAGGGAGGAAGGAAAGGAAGAAAGAAAGAAAGAAAGGTAGGAGTCCTTCCTTGTGGACATCGTCCCTTCCTTCCTTCTTCCTCCCTTCCGTCCTTTCCTTCCTCCCTTCTTTCCTCCTTTCCATCCTTTCCTTCCTCTCTTCCCTTCCTTGAACAGGAGGTTTCAGGGTGAAGGAGGGCTGATGTGGAACAAACTTTGTATTTAGTTGCAAATAATTTCCATTTCATTTTAAACTCAAGTGGCGTTTTTCAACTAAATCTGTTTTTCTGTAACCCCCCCCCCCCCGACACCCCCCATCCCTCCTCATTACCCCCCCCCCCCCCCTCATTGGTCTGAATCACTCTGCCTCCCTGTCAGCCCGGCTGTCAAACATAGTTCACACAAACTTCAAGTCACAGAACGAGCTCTGCCGGACTCCGAGCTGACAAAGACAGAGAAGCGTGTTAACCTAATTTGAAAGAACTTTGCAATTTGCAAAAGTATGAACCTGATTTTCATTTCAGATTTAATCACGTTAATATACAGGAATTAATCATTAAAGAGAAAAAAAAAGAAAAAGTAAAAACAGGGAGCTACGTTTGGGAGTTTTTGGTTAAAGGTGGTCTGTCAGGTTTAATAACCCAGTTTTGTTTGTACAGTCCTTCTAATTTAATGTCATTATGTGTTACAGAGCTAGTGGAGCTTAAAGGATATTAACCCTCCTGTTGTCCTCCAGTCAAGGGAGGAAGAAGGAAGGAAAGGTGGGAGGGAGGAAGGAAGGAACGGATGGAGGGAGGGAGGAGGGAGGGCGGGAGGTAGGGGGAGGAAAGAAAGAGATAAGGGGGAGGGAGGGAAGGAAGGAAAGAAGGCAGGAAGGAAAGAAGAAGGAGGAAGCGAGGAAAGGAAGGAAGGAAAGATGGAAGGAAAGAAGGAGGGACGGAAGAAGGAAATAAAGAGGGAGGAAGGAAGAAGGCCAGAAGGGAAAGAAGGAGGAAGGGAGGAAAGGAAGGAAGGAAAGAAGTAAGGGAAGGTAGGAAGGAACGGACGGAGGAGGAAGGAAGGAAGGAAAGGAGGGAAGGAACGAACGAGGGAGGAAGGAACAGAGGAAGGAAGAAGGAAAGGAGGGAAGAAAAGAAGGAGGGAGGGAGGAAGGAAAGGAAGGAAAGAAGGCAGGAAGGGAGGAAAGGAAGGAAGGAAAGAGGGAAGGAAAGAATGAGGGAGGGAGGAAAAAAAGAAGGAAAGGAAGGAAGGAGGGAAGGAAAGAAGGAGGGAGGAAGGAAAGGAAGGAAGGAAAGAGTGAAGGAAAGAATGAGGGAGGGAGGAAGGAAAGAAGGAGAGAAGGAAAGAAGGCAGGAAAGGAAGGAAAGAATGAGGGAGGGAGGGAGGAAGGAAAGAAGGAAGGAGGGAAGGAAAGAAAGAGAGAAGGAGGGAGGGAGGAAGGACAGATGGCAGGAAGGAAGGAAGGAAAGAAGGAACAGTCAAAACAGATGAGGTCAGTTTGACCCGGGTGGCCGGCTTCGACAGGAAAGTGAAGTGATTTATAAAACAGCAGTAAGAGTGAATAAATGAAACACGTTTGAAATAATGAAAGTTTGAGGTAATGAGTTTGTGCGTCACCGAGGCGCCTGCTCTGAATGTATCAGTATGTCAGAGCAGCTCGGGCCCAACTGTTAAACTGTCCATAAACCATAAACACAGCGCTACTCTAAACATGGAGCATTTCCCTGCAGGGCTGGTGCCAACTGCAGCCTGGAAACTGTGATGTTTGTGGCTGGAAACTCAGCAGGCTTGTGGTGTATCACTTCCAACAGCGGGACGTACGGCGTGATTAGTGTGTGATCGGAACTTTTGGGCGACCCCCGATCCTTTAACTCTGATAACCCGACATTCAGACTGGCAAACGCTCGGACTCTCTGGAACATGTGGACCGCTCCGACCGAGTCAAGGCAGTTCACTTCAGCAGTTCAGTTCGATGTCCTCAGGTCAAGGAAGGACAGAAGGAAGGAAAGGAGGAAGGATTAAAAGAAGAAGGAATTTAGGAGAGAAGGAAGGAAGGAAGGAAGGAGGGAGGAAGGGAGGAAACAAGGAAGGAAGGAAAGGAGTAAGGATGAAAAGAGGAAGGAATTTAGGAGAGAAAGAAGGAGTAAGGAGGGAGGAAGGAAGGAAGGAAGGGAGGGAGGAAAGGAGGAAGAAAGGAAAGGAGTAAGGATGAAAAGAGGAAGGAATTTAGGAGAGAAGGAAGGAAGGAAGGAGTAAGGAGGGAGGAAAGGGCAAAGGCTTGTGGTGTATCACTTCCAACAGCGGGACGTACGGCGTGATTAGTGTGTGATCGGGACTTTTGGGCGACCCACGATCCTTTAACTCTGATAACCCGACATTCAGACTGGCAAACGCTCGGACTCGCTGGAACATGTGGACCGCTCCGACCGAGTCAAGGCAGTTCACTTCAGCAGTTCAGTTCGATGTCCTCAGGTCAAGGAAGGAAAGGAGGAAGGAGGGAAAGGAGTAAGGATTAAAAGAAAAAGGAATTTAGGAGAGAAGGAAGGAAGGAAGAAGTAAGGAGGTAGGAAAGGGCAAAGGAAGGAAGGAAAGGAGAAAAAAGGGAGGGAGGGAGGGAGGAAGGAAGGAAAGGAGGAAGGATGAAAAGTGGAAGGAATTTAGGAGAGAAAGAAGGAGTAAGGAGGGAGGAAGGAAGGAAGGAAAGGAGGGAGGGAGGGAGGAAGGAAGGAGAAGAAAGGAAAGGAGTAAGGATGAAAAGAGGAAGGAATTTAGGAGAGAAGGAAGGAAGGAAGGAGTAAGGAGGGAGGAAAGGGCAAAGGAAGGAAGGAAAGAGGAAGGGAGGAGGGAAAGAAAGTGAACGAAGGGAAGGAAGGTAGGAGGGAGGCAGGAAAGGAGGGAGGAAAGGAAAAGAAGGAAGATTTATCAATCTCTACACAGGCTTCCTATTGAATAAAAAGAGAGATGACCCTGATGACATCACTATGACATCATCATGAGTATTTTTTTGGAAAGCTCCCTCAAAGAGCCACAGAAGACATTACAAAGAAAAATAACATGTAATTGCTTTTGTTATGATTAATTATATATTTATGTTAATTATTGACCTTACAATTAATTAAAAAAAAATCAATCTCACCCAAAGGGTCCATTTAGTAGCCTTACTGGAGCTTTCAGTCATATCAAGTCATATATTTAGCCTTTTTTATCAACTGCATTTTTGTTAGAATTAACCAAAAACACTTCAATTTGGACTTTTAAAGCCAGATAAAGTATA
>NC_070588.1:3984786-4012842 GCF_027409825.1 Scomber japonicus | reverse complement strand
GAATTTATGAGAGAAGGAAGGAAGGAAGAAGTAAGGAGGTAGGAAAGGGCAAAGGAAGGAAGGAAAGGAGAAAGGATGGAGGGAGGGAGGGAAGGAGGAAGGAGGAGGAGGGAGGAAAGGGCGAAGGAAGGAAGGAAGGAAGGAAGGAAAGAAAGAAGGGTGGAGGGGAAGAAGGAAGGAAACAGTCAAAAGAGAGATGGGGTCAATTTGACCCGAGGCTTCCTATTAAATAAAATGTGAGACCCTGATGACATCACTATGACATCATCAGGGTTTTTGGTCAGTATTTTTTTTTGGAGGGACTGACAAAAGACAAATATAAATTAAAAAAGAAGGTAAAAATCAAAGCACTTCCTGTTTGTAACTCAGGCAACTATGACATCACTATGACATCATCAGGAGTATTTTTTTTTTAATGCTCCCTCAAAGAGCCACAGAAGACATTAAGAAGAAAAAAATAACAAGTAATTGCTTTTATTATGATTAATTATATATTTATGTTAATTATTTGCCTTATAATTAATAGTTTAAAAAAATCAAGCTCACCCAAAGGTCCATTTAGTAGCCTTACTGGAGCTTTCAGTCATATCACATCAAATATTTAGTCTTTTTTTCAACTGCATTTTTGTTATAATTGACCAAAAACACCTTTAAAGCCAAATAAAGTATATTTAAAGTGTTTAAAAGCTTTTTAAAATCCTATGACAAGTGAGCAAAAGCTTAATCAGCTGCTGAAGATCATGTGATATGTCAGAAAGCAGGGGATTTCAGCTCTCCTGGACTTCTTATTCTAATTACTAAAACAATGACTTACTGCAAATGAAATGACTGTTTCTGATAAAAATCAATATGCTGCTTAATGAGCTGGATTATATATACGAGCTGTTTATTAATCACATGTGTCATTATTATAACTGTGATTCATGTGTGAGGTAAGACCCTCACCCAGAGGTGTCAAACTCATCTTCATTCAAGGGCCACATACAGACCAATTTGATCTCATGTGGGCCGGATCATAAGGAAAAGGAAGGAAGGACAGGATGAAAAGATGGAAGGAAGAGGAGAGAAGACAGTAAGGAAAGATTAAAGGAAGGAACGAAGGAAAAAAGATAGCTGGAAGGAAGAGAGAGAAGACAGGATGAAAAGATCGAAGGAAGGAAAGATGTAAGGATGGAAGGAAGAGGAGAGAAGACAGTAAGGAAAGATTAAAGGAAGGAAGGAAGGAAGGAAAAAAGACAGCTGGAAGGAAGGGAGAGAAGACAGGATGAAAAGATTGAAGTAAGGAAAGATGGAAGGATGGAAGGAAGAGGAGAGAAGACAATAAGGAAAGATTAAAGGAAGGAAGGAAGGAAGGAAGGAAGAAAGGAAGGAAGGAAAGATGGAAGTAAGGAAGGAAGAAAGGGAGGATCGAAGGAAGGAAGGATGGAAGGAAGGAAAGATTGAAGGGAGGATGGGCAGATGAAAGTAAGGAAGGAGTGAAAGACAGATGGAAGGAAGAGCAGACATTAAGGAATGAAAGAAAGAAAGGACAGATGGAAGGAAGAAAGGGTGGATGGAAAGATGGAAGGAAAAGAAGACAGGAAGGAAAGTGGGCCGGATCGGACTCCTCGGCGGGCCGGTTCTGGCCCACGGGCCGCATGTTTGACACCCCTGCCCTAACCCATCACACTGAGAGCGTCATGCAGCATCATTTCATCTGATGGGAAAATGAGATAAAACACCAAATAACACCAAAATAAAAGCTTTTCAGTTCTTAAGTTCAAGTTTTTCCTTTTGGTTCGCTCCAAAACCAAAAACCAGGAGGCGCTAAGTGATGAGAGAGAAAGAAAGAAAAAAAAAAAAAGAAAAGTTTCACTGTCATTGAGAAAAATGATAAAAAGAAGCCACAGAGTGTTGAAGTGATTTGAGCCTAATGCTTGTTATAAATGATGCGGCGATAGTCTCTAAAAGAGAGTCCAATAGTTATTTATGTGTAAAAGTTCAACTGTGTGTGTGTGTGTGTGTGTGTGTGCCCTGCCTTAACAAAACCCTCTCTCCTTCCCCTTCTCTCTCTCTCTCTCTCTCTCTCTCTGTCTCCCTCTCTCTCTCTCTCTCCCCCCCCCCCTCTCTCTCCCTCCCACCCCCCCCCTCTCTCTCTCTCTCTCTCTCTCTCTCCCTCCCTCTCTCTCTCTCTGTCTCTTTCTCTCTCTCTCTGTGTCTCTCTGTCTCTCTCTGTCCCTCTCTCTCTCTCTCTCTGTCTCTTTCTCTCTCTCTCTGTGTCTCTCTCTCTCTCTCTCTCTGTCTCTCTCTCCCTCTCGTTCTCTCTCTCTCCCTGTGTGTGTCTCTCTCCCTCTCTCTGTCTCTCTCTCTCTGTCTCTCTCTGTCTCTCTCTCTTTCTTTCTCTGTCTCTCTCTCTCGCTGTCTCCCCCCCCCCGTCTCCCTCTCTCTCTCTCTCTCTCTCTCTGTCTCTCTCTCTCTCTCTCCCTCTATCTCTCTCTCTCTCTCTCTGTCTCCCTGTTTCTCTTTCTCTCTCTCTGTTTTCCTCTCTGTCTCTCTTTCTCTCTCTCCCCCCTGTCTCCCTCTCTCTCTCTCTCTCTCTCTCTCTCTCTGCCCCCCCCCCCTCCACTCTCTCTCTCTCAGCAGGATAATACCCGTTCATATCAGATGACTTTTGGTCCCACCACAAAATATGTACCTCGGCTCCGAAAGACTGAGTTTATTGATTCACCAGCTCCATTTATTACACACCGCAGCACCACAGGCAGAGAATGACAGGAAATTACAATAAATAACTCCCATGATTGCAAAAGAAACTCAAGGTTTGGTTCAGTTACATTTGCATTAAGTTGTTTTTTCGCCCCCCCCCCCCCCCCCCCCCCCCAACCTCCAAACCTCTATCTTTTCACTTTCACTTTTATCTTCTAACATCTGATTGAGAAGTTCAACTGATGAAATGACTCAGCTAATATTGAAGAGTCCATATATCACCAAAAGATTTATAAATAGCTGACTTCTTTCCTTTCCTCCCTTCCTTCCTCCCTTCCTTCCTTCCTTCCTTCCTTCCTTCCTTCCTTCCTTCATTCTGTCTTTCTCCCTCCCTCCATTCCTTCCTTCTTCCTCCCTTACTTCCTCCCTCCTTTTGTTCCTCCCTTCCTTCTTTCCTCTGTCCTTCTTTCCTTCCTTCCTTCTTTCCTTCCTTCCTTCCTTCCTCTTTTCCTTTCGCCCTCCCTCCCTCCCGCCTACCTTCCTTCCTCCCTTCTTTCCCCCATCCTTCCTTCCTTCCTTCGTCCCTTCCTTCTTTCTTCTGTCCTTCTTTCCTTCCTACCTCCCTTCCTCTTTTCCTTTCGCCCTCCCTCCCTCCCGCCTACCTTCCTTTTCTCCTTCCTTCCTTTTCTCCTTTCCTCCCTTCCTCCCTTCCTTCCTTCTTTCCTTCCTCCTTCTTCCTCCCTTCCTTCTTTCCTCCCTTCCATCCTTCCTTCCTCCTTTCCTTCCTTTCTTCCTCCCTTCCTCCCGCCTACCTTCCTTCCTCCCTTCCTCCCGCCTACCTTCCTTCCTCCCTTCTTTCCTCCATCCTTCCTTCTTTCTTTTGTCCTTCTTTCCTTCCTTCCTCCCTACCTCTTTTCCTTTCGCCCTTCCTTCCTCCCTTCTTTCCTCCTTCCTTTTCTCCCTTCCTTCCTTCTTTCCTTCCTCCTTCTTCCTCCCTTCCTTCTTTCCTCCCTTCCATCCTTCCTTCTTCCTCCCTCCTTTCCTTTACTTCCATCCTTGACTCAAGGACAACAGGAGGGTTAAAAAAAACCCATAATATTTGCATCAATATATTATAAATCTAAATAAATTCAACATATTCAGTGTGAATAACAAAAATAAAATGTCCACTCTTCATATTCCTTCTAATATGAGCAGTTCTATATTTCATTGTGAGATTTGCTGAGTGTGACATTAATGCAGAGAATCAATCATTGGACTGTTGTGTTGCTTAAATTATCAGAGCAAATGAGTCCTCAGGCAAAACAGATTTAATTAACCTGTGAACACCGTAGTTATTTATTTATCTATGCTTATGAGACATACAGTATTTATAAATGTGGAGCAATGTGTGCCATCCACATAAGGTAAGGTATATTTTATTAATTCCCCTTAGGGAGAAATTAAAAAATGGACACAACAGTAGCTGTATTAGTGTTTCGGTGGAAGTGATAATAAAATAAAATAAAATAGTATATAAAATAAATATGTGCAATTATATATATATGTGCAATATGCATGAACCTTTGTGTCGTCCTCCCGGGTCAAATTGACCCAGTCTGTTTTGAGTGTTCCGTCTTTCCTTCCTTCCTTCCTTCCTTCCTTCCTTCCTTCCATCTGTACTTCCTCCCTCCGTCCTTCCTTCTTTCCTTCCTTCCTTCCTTCCTTCCTTCCATCTGTACTTCCTCCCTCCGTCCTTCCTTCTTTCCTTCCTCCATCCCCCTTTCTTCCTTCCTTCTGTCCTTCTTCCCTCCCTCCCTCCTTTCCTTCTTTCCTTCATTTCCTTGCTTCCTTCCTCCCGTCCTTATTTTCTTTCCTCCCTCCCTTCCTTCCTCCCTTCTTTCCTACCTTCCTTCCTTCCATCTTTTCTTTCCTCCCTCCCTTCCTTCCTCCCTCCTTTCCTACCTTCCTTCCTTCCTTCCTTTCTCTTTCCCTCATCTCCTTCCTTCCTTCCTTCATTCCTTCCTTCCTCTCGCTTGTTCTGGCAATTTTTGTTTATCAAGAAGCACAAAGCCGGTAACGTTGTCTTTCTCTAGTTTATTCAGTCGTCTGCAGACGGACTCCTTCTGTCTCAAGCGTGAGATGAAAAAGCGAGCCCCGAGCAGAGAAAACAGTCAGATTATATACAATACATTATCATAGAAAGGAAGACATTGTTCTATCAACAGAACAATGTCATCACAATAGGCACGTCATCACGTGTATACAATCAGTACAATAGTTAATCAGTAGACTATAACATACATGATGTTCCATCAAAGGTCAATGATATTCATTAAATCAGCATTTCATGGCATGGTCAACAGATTATGATGCACACACATACATCTAATCAAATAACATAACTACTCATTTGCTCAGACAAGATGAATAATAAGAATTTCCATTACATTCCCCCATTTGAGCGTATTACGCTCACAAATTAACATTAATCAAACAAACATTAATCATTGAAATTCAAAACTAATGATCAAAAAAATCTGATTAACAACATCTTTTTTTTTTTTCTTAAGTAATCCAAGCAAACAATATTGCTAGATTGAGCAATACTAGATTAAACAGTACTGTCAAAATCATGTAAGTCAGCATAGGGTGGAACCCAGTTCAGAGAGGAATCACCTTCAGATTGAATCATGAACTGCCCAACAGAGGTTTTAACCAATGAAGTGACCAAAGCTTTAATGCAAGGTATAGCACAACAGATCACAACCATAAACACTGTCAGGGTAACAAGCAAAGGTGTCGATGCTTTCAGTAATGTCATTTTCCATCCTCCCTGGGTCAGCCACAGCCATGGATTTTGATTCACAGAGTCTTTGATCTTTTGTTCATACAACAGGTCATTCAGGTGTGAGACAATATGAGTCATATTGTCCATAATGTCCCACAGGTAGCCGTAACCACCTGCTTGCACGGTGATATTCCCAGGAAGTGCTCTTGTTCAGTGAAGCACTTCCTAGTGAAACAAACAGTTCCTTGTTGTTGGGTGGGGTTTGCAGTCATGACAGATTGGTGAACTCCTGGTTGTTTCACCTGCGTCATGTTCCAGAATCTCGCCGTTGAACCCCCGTAGTTGACGATGCTGATGTTGCACATGTCGATGTTCTCAGCCATGTCCTTCACAGTCCGGTCCTCCAGGGAAACCCCCCAGGGTGAAAGCTACCATGACGCCTAGTGTCTCCGAAACATTCAATGGTGTTGGCGTCACAGGTATTGCGTCTCCCACCCCGTGAGGAAGTTGTGTGCAGACATAGCAGCTGTCATTTGTAATCCGTTTGGCTGTCGATAGTACTACAGCGTACCAAGAATTTTTCCTCAGGCTTCAGTAGGAGATGAGTAAACTCAGGCAGCAATTCTCTCCTAGTCCTGCAGTTGGATGCTCTGCAGCTGCTGTTTGAGTTTTCGCCCCCCTGTTGTTGATTAGGCTGAGATGTGTCTTGTTACAGGAGCAGTAGCAGGACGATGGTGACAGTGAGCAGGAATATGCTGCAAATTCCTCTACATCTGTCACCCCTCCAGCGCCACTGTATATTCGTTGGCGTCATTGCATCAGCCGTGGTGCCTCAGCTTACCCCCGTAATCAGTGTACTAGAGACGTGTGGTCCTACTTTAAACCACACCCCTCCTGTTGGTCAGTACAAGGCGGGGGAAAGTGTTGGTTCACTTACTGATGCTCTGCACGCTTGATGGTGTCTCGTCCGTGGGTTCAGGAACCCGTTTGCAGTGGCTGGCGTGTATCCAGGTGACCCGTTCTGCGACCTTCACTGCTGTTTCCGTGGTGAGGAGGATTTGGAAAGGTCCGTTCCACCTGCGTGCTTTCCAGCTCTTTCTCCTCAGATCCCTCACTACGACCCAGTCTCCAGATTCCAGGTCATGTAGTTTTCGCTCCGTGGCAGTTGGTAGATTGTCCTTAGCCTGTTTGTGAATATCAGTAAGCACAGAGGACAGGTTTGCACAATAACGTAACATTTCATCCTCACACTGGCTGGTGTGGGGGAGTTGCCTCTTGACCGGTCCAACTCCTGTATTCATTGGTCGTGCAAAGAGGATTTCAAATGGGCTAAGGCCATTGCTGCTTCTGACCCTAGCTCTCATGTGCATCAAAACAATCGGTAGTGCTTTTGTCCAAGTTAAACCAGTTTCCTCACAACATTTAGCCAATTTTCCTTTCAATGTACCATTCTCTCTTTCAACAGCCCCCCCACTGGCTGGGTGATAAGCACAATGTTGCTTCATTTCAATGCCAAAATACTCACCCACGCTCTTAAGGGCTGCGCTCACGAAAGGTGTACCATTGTCGGATGAGATTTTACCTGGAATTCCCCATCTAGGAATTATTTCTCTGATTAGAGCCTTGGCTACTGCTGCTGAGTCCTGCTTAGAAGTGGGAAAAGCTTCTACCCATTTGGAAAACATGTCTACAAAAAACCAAACAGTATTTCTTTCCCTCACTAGGCGTTAGCTCAATGAAATCCATTTGTAAGTGATCAAAAGGTTTTTGTGGTGGTGGATGCGCACTCTGTTGCATCTGGATGCCTCTGCCTGCATTGTTAGTAAAAGTTTTGGGAGAAATTAGAGAAACCCTTTGTGAACCAATACCTCTGTATTTCACTCATCATTCCCCCATTTGACACATGATCCCCCATGTGACAAATTAGCATAATGAGGAAATAAGTATTTGGGTAGACAAGGTCTACCATTAGGCCTGCTTTCTTCCAAGCCATCCTCTCTTCAGGGCTGGCTCTGGCCTGTAGGTCAAACAAATCAACTGTGGATGTCAGTGGTGAGTTAACAATAGCAAGACATTGAATGTTATTGTTAGTGTTATCTAGCTGTGCCGCTGTTTTGGCTGCAGCGTCAGCTCTGGCATTCCCCTGTGAAACAAAATCATCATTATTTGTGTGTGCTTGGCATTTGCAGATAGCAACCTGTTTTGGAAGGAGGACAGCATCGAGAAGTGCAGCAACCATTGCATGATGGGCTATAGGTTTGCCTGTTGACGTTAAAAAATCTCTATTGGCCCAAAGGCGGCCAAAATCATGTACCACTCCCCATGCATATCTACTGTCAGTATATATGTTGGCTGTTTTTTTAGCTGCAATCTTGCAAGCCTCTGTCAGCGCTACTAATTCTGCTGCTTGTGCAGAATAATTTGAGGGAAGTGGCTGTGCAACAATTGTGTCATGTAGTGTTGTAATAGCAAAGCCCGCTTGGTTTTTACCGGTTGTTGAGTTTCTCGAGGCTGAGCCATCCACAAACAATTCCATGTCAGCGTTCTGCAGAGGTGTGTCCTGCAGATCAGGTCTGGGGGAACAAACTTCAGTTATTACTGCCACACAGTCGTGTGGTTGTCCATCATCTGGTGTAGGGAGAAGAGTTGCAGGGTTAAGAACATTGCATCTTTTAACAGTTATGTTAGGCATGTCCAGCAGAATTGTGTTATATCTGAGCCACCTTGCTGTTGACAGGTGGGAAGTTTTCTGTTCAAGCAAAATCATTGAAACAGCATGTGGTACCAGTAGGTTGAGATCAGCATAGCCTACAATGTCACGTGAAGCTATCACAGCTTTTTCTGCAGCTGCCACAGCTCTTAGACATGTAGGAAATCCTGCAGCAACCGAGTCAAGTCTTGATGAGAAATAAGCTACCGGTCTCTGTCGTCCCCCATGGTCTTGTGTCAATATGGAAGTCATGTACCCCCCCTGTTCATCAACAGTCTTCGTGAATGGTTTGGTGCAATCCGGAAGGCCCAATGTTGGTGGAGATTGTAATGCCAATTTCAACTCCACAAAGGCTTTTACAGCCTCAGGTGTCTAAATGACTTTGTCTTTGGGATCCACTGTCTGCAATATGACGTCATTCCTAAAAAACTCATTACCTGTTTGTTTGTTTCAGGCTGTGGAATGTTTTGGATTGCTTCAATTCGTTTGGGTGAGAGGGTTTTGCCCTCTGCTGTGATCACATGACCCAGAAAAGTGACTTGTTTTGAAACAAACTGAAGTTTTGACAAACTGGCCTTGTGACCGTTATCAGCCAGATGGTTCAGGAGAGCGAGTGTGTCTTGTACACAGGCTTCCTGTGTGAGAGAGCAAATCATTAGGTCACCCACATATTGCAAAAAAAAAAAATACTACCAACTGGTAAGTTAAGTGAATTTAGATTGTCTTTTAATGCTGCATTAAAAATGGTTGGAGATTCAGTATAGTCTTGACAGAGCCTAGAAAAAGTGTACATTTTGGACTCAAATTGAAAAGCAAACCAAAATTGGCTCTTTATCCACTGGGATACAAAAAAAATGCATTTTCGAGATCAACAACAAAGAACCATTTACTGTCAGATGGAACTCAAAAGAGAATTGTGTGTGGATTTGGTATATTTGGTGCGCGCGCGTGGACTGCTGCATTTACTGCTTGCAGATCCTGTACAAATCTCCACTTATCGGGGTGCTCAGCATCTCTGATTTTCTTTACAGGAAAGATTGGTGTTTGCACAGGAGATTTTTCATATGTAACAATTACTCCTGCTTCAAGGATATTGATTTTGCATGGCCTATACAAAGATTTTGGTGTGATCACAACTGGTTCAGCATCTTTAATCAGTCCTACATCATATTTGTGCTGTGCCCATAAACATGATGGTACCTGACTTAGCTCAGGATTTTCAGAGACGTCTTCTATGAAAATGTGATTGCCGAAAAATGAATCAAAGAAATCTTTTACCTCTGTGGTTGTTTGGAAATGTGTGTCTGGAATGAGCTCAACAGTCTTTTCCGCAGTCACTACAGCAGAAAACCTTTTTCGGTGCACCTTTAGAAGCGAATGGAAATCAACATCAGGATCTGATGTTTTTCCCCACCCCGAGGCCTCATTGCAATCCAAGGTCCCAAGTCCTCCCACCTTTTAGTTTTGGGTTTGACCAGTGAAACATGGGGGTTGGAGTGTGGTATCCTGAACAGAGTTTTAGAAGATGGATTAGACAGAGTTACTGACACAGCACATCGATTATGGGTCCAATATAACCAGTTTAGTCTGAGTGTGTGTCCTGATCTGTCCTATACCATATTTCCTCAAACTCTCTGTCTGCTCCCTGCAAGATGTGAGTAGTGCAGTGGAGGCCTTGTGATGTCATGAAGTCAGTGTGTTGTTGACATTAGGTCTTCCCTACCATATCTGACAAAGGAATTTGTTTGGGGAATCCTTGTTACAAGAATACATTGGGAAGTGGAAACCAAAACAAATAAAACCAAAACAAACCAAAACAAAATAATTCTGTTGAATGGCTAGTGAGATAAGCTGTTGCTTGCTGTATGTGTCTATTTTCTGTTGTGTTTTGCATGTCAGTGGATGCATTTCTACTTATCTGCTGTGTGGAGTGATCTGCCGTCTCAGCCCTTGCGTCATAACCAGATGTGTCCGTCACTGTCCTCTGCTCCACCCCCAGTCAATCAGCCTCGGTCTCATGTGGGATCTCGTTCTCATTTTCCTTGTTTTTCGAACAGTCTTTAGCCCAATGTCCCATCATTCCACACGTGAAACAAGCGTCAGTTGTCCCACGGCCTGCCCTGTCCCTTGTTGTGATGTCCTCGTCGCTTCAGTTCATTCAGATGGTCTGAATTGTTGACAGAAAATGTCCAATTGCGTTGCAAACTCCTCTCCCCCATTTTTGACTGAGGGGAGGTGAGTAGCAGCTTCTTTCATCTCGTTGTATGTCCATGGTCTGAGTAGTCTGTTGACTTGAAAACTGTGCCTGGTCGTGTTCTGCTTTCATCCCATGGGGAAAGGTGTGCAGTGCACAATATCTTGTAGCGTATGGTGGAGGTGGAAGTCCTTGTCTTCCTACCCTTGGGCATGGAATTGGCTGTGATGGTCATCATTTCCGGAGCGCTGGCTGCTCCTCCTTGGTCCACAGCTGGTGCTGGCTGTCTTCTGGGCAGAGCAGAGTCCAGATCAGGATCTAGTTTGAGGCACTGAGATGCAGATGTTAGTGTAGCTTTCCCTGCCTTTTTCTGTCTTCTGTCCCTGGTGTTGGCTTCATCAAGCCAACAAGCATAAACATTTTTCCCTTTTTTTTTTTTTTTTTTTTTTTTTTTGTTTTGACTGACTGGTTTCTTCTTTTACTGTTAGTTGGATTTTTAATTGTTCTAATTGTGTTAGGCTAAAACTGCCCATACATGGAAATCCACACTCCTGAACCCAGATTTCAATTTGGTCAGTACTTTGTTCACCATATTTTGTGATCATAAACCTAATATTGGGAGAAGACATTACAGGTGGATTTACAGTTGTTTTACCCTTGGTGTTGTTAGAAACCATTGTGGCAAAAAAAAAAAAAAAATTTGTTTTAGATTTTTAGTTGCTTCTTCTCTTTAGGTGGATTTGTAAGGACCTTGGATTTTTATTTATTTATTTATTGCTACTTCAGTTAATTTAGTGTAGATATTTTACTGTTAGTTTTCTCTTAAGTTTTTCTTTTTAATTTAATTGTGTTATTTTTACTAAACTCCTCACTTTTTTTTTTTTTTTTTTTTTACAAGTAGAGTGAAAAGTAAAAATATTCTATACCCCTATGTTCTTAGAACTTTAAACCTAAAACTAAACGATCGTTGATGGTAACATTCAAAGCTTTTTTAATGTGCACACGGACTGCCTGCTACAGTCTCTAAGGTCCCAGACCCCTGAAGCTTCAGCGATCCTACAGCGGTAAGCACCTGCCCTGTTAATACGTCTATTACACCCACCCTCGGTGGCGAGGATCTATTATTACTGATTGTACTCACCAGAAAGACAAGGTTATGTGCCAGAAAAAGTTCCTCGATCACGCCAGTGAGTGGGCGTCGGTTCTCACGTGTCAGGTCCCCCACTTCTCTACCCTCTTTGACAGGGAGGTTTGGGGCGTTTTGGAGTCCCAGACTCCAGCTGTACAGACTTAACCTGCAGCGCTGAGTCCCGAACGCCGGCTCACGGGTGATCCTGCCGACAACGCCAAATGTTCTGGCAATTTTTGTTTATCAAGAAGCACAAAGCCGGTAACGTTGTCTTTCTCTAGTTTATTCAGTCGTCTGCAGACGGACTCCTTCTGTCTCAGGCGTGAGATGAAAAAGCGAGCCCGGAGCAGAGAAAACAGTCAGATTATATACAATACATTATCATAGAAAGGAAGACATTGTTCTATCAACAGAATGTCATCACAATAGGCACGTCATCACGTGTATACAATCAGTACAATAGTTAATCAGTAGACTATAACATACATGATGTTCCATCAAAGGTCAATGATATTCATTAAATCAGCATTTCATGGCATGGTCAACAGATTATGATGCACACACATACATCTAATCAAATAACATAACTACTCATTTGCTCAGACAAGATGAATAATAAGAATTTCCATTACATTCTGATATAGCATCATTTTGGCTTCTGAGGATTTTTCAAATGTGACCCATAATCCCACAAAATAGTATATATAGTGATGCTCCTCCTTCCTTTCCTTCCTTCTTTTCTTTCCTCCCTTCATTCCTTGACTCGAGGAACTCGAGGACAACAGGAAGGTTAACTTCCTAATATTACATATATGTGTGCAATGCTTCTGGCGTTTATACTGTATAAGGACAGCATCAGTATTTATTTTTATCATACTAGTAATATAAATAACAATTAAATAAAAAGAGGAGCGCTTCTTATAACTATAAAACAAAGCCGTTAATTAGAAGCAGGAATCACAGAGCTGTGTTGCTTCTTGGTATGTTTGGCTTGTGAGTGCCGTGCCGAGCTCTGCCACTCATTCTTCAGTCTAAACCTTCGCCGTCTACTATTTTACATATTGTTTTTCTTCATGAATAAATCTTACTAACTTTAGTCTTGGAGAACTGTGTTTTACTAAATTAATCTAATCCACAGTTATTTTTTTCCCAGCAGACTTTATGTGGAAGTAACAATTAAAAAAAAAAGTCCCATTATAGTAATTATTGTATTTAAAAGCAGTGATTAATAAACATGTGTCTGTTGTCCTCAGGTCAAGGAAGGACAGAAAGAAGGAATGAAAGGAGTAAGGATGAAAAAGGGAAGGAAGGAAGGGAGGGAGGGAGGGAGGAAAGGAGTAAGGATGAAATGAGGAAGGAATTTAGGAGAGAAGGAAGGAAGGAAAGTAGTGAGGACGAAATGAGAAAGGAATTTCGGAAGGAAGGAAGGAATTTAGGAGAGAAGGAAGGAATTTAGGAGAGAAGGAAGGAAAGAAGGAAAGTAGTAAGGACGAAAAGTGGAAGGAATTTAGGAAGGAAGGAAGGAGGGAGGGAGGGAGGAAAGGCGGAAGGAAGGAAGGGTGGAAGGAGGAGGGAGCAAAAAAAGAAGGGAGGGGAAGAAGGAAGGAAAGAAGGAACAGTCAAAATAGAAATGGGGTCAATTTGACCCGGGAGGACGACACAAAGGGTTAATGTGAGTAGTTTAGCTCATGTGATCCTTCTGCTTATGTTCATATATTTTATAATTTATAACAGAATGAGTAAAGCATTAGAATAAAGTTGAATTTCTACCAAAAAACAATATGACTGTAAAACGGAGCCAGCAGTAAGAAATAATCCTGCTGCAAAATAGACTTAACTAAAAATGATCATGTATGCAAAAAAAAAAAAAAAAAAAAAAAGCAAAGTGAGGAAGCTGATTTTTTTTTTTTCCTGTAACAAAATAGTTTTTTGTTTTTTTTTAACAAAGAGTTAGTGCCTCGGGCTCTCAAGCAGCCAGCCAGAAGATACAGAGCAGAAGCTGCCACTTGTTTTTATATATATTTAAAATGAAAAACAAAAATAATAAATAAATAAAAAGAGACAGAATACTGATCCTGTCTGTTTTGACTGTTCCTTCTTTGCTTCCTACCTTCTTTCTTTCTTTCCTTCCTTCCTTCTTTCTTTCCTTCCTTACTCCCCCCTTCTCTCTTTCCTCCCCCTACCTTCCTCCCTTCCTTCTTTCCTCTGTCCTTCTTTCCTTCCTCCCCCTTTCCTTCCTTCCTTTCCTTCCTCCCTCCTTTCCTTCCTCCTTCCTTCCTTCTGCCTCCCTCCTTTCCTTCCTCCCTCCCTCCCTTCCTCCCTTCCTTCTTTCCTCTGTCCTTCTTTCCTTCCTTGCTCTTTTCCTTTCTCCCTCCCTCCTTCCTTCCTTCTTTCCTCCATCCTTCCTCCCTCCCTTCCTTTCTTCCTCCCTCCTTTCCTTCCTTCTTTCCTCCCTCCCTTCCTTCCTTTCCTCCCTCCCTTCCTTCTCCCCCCCTCCCTTCCTTCCTCTCTCCTTTCCTTCCTTCTTCTTCCCTTCCTTCCTTGACCCAAGGACAACAGGAGGTTTAACACAGACACAGTGAATTATATTGTATGTGTAATCTCGCTCTTTTACATCAAGCAGCACTTTTCCGTGACTTTTTTTTTCTTTTTTTGAAGACAGTAGGCTAACTGAACATGAGCCCAAGGCAATTCATAATGACGATTATATTTTTCACCTTTTTATATATATTTTAAATGAAAAACAAAAATAATAAATAAATAAAAACAGACAGAATACATGAACACACATTTCATTATTATTCCAGTTTAGTCCATTTTTTTTTATTTAATCCACTTTCTGTAATAAATTCTTCTCACAGCTTTTATTTTGTAAGTGTGTGTGTGTGTGTGTGTGTGTGTGTGTGTGTTTGGAGGGTGGGGTGGGGGGGGGTAACCAAAAGGGAGAAATTTTCCCATCAAGTCCTCATTCATGATTCATGTGATGTTTCATCGTCGATGTCACAAGTCTCGTTCAACATGACCTTTTTCTATGTATTTGTTTGACATTCTTTTTTCTCCTTTATTGAAGCAGCTGCTGAGAAATATCGACATCAATTTCAGACTTGTGAGTTACTATCCGAGATGTCACCGTCGAGTGGGGGGGGGGTCAAATACGTTTTTAAACTCTGCTGTTCTGCCGTGTAATGTTGGATTTTCTCTCTTTCTCTTTTTGATCAACATCCACTCTCACTGATTCCACATGACCATTTAACCCTCCTGTTGTCCTCAGGTCAAGGAAGGAAGGAAGGAAGGAAAGGAGAAAGGAGGGAGGGAGGAAGGAAGGAGGGAGGAAGGAAAGGAGCAAGTAAGGAAAGGAGGAAGGAAGGAAGGAAAGGAGCATGTAAGGAAAGGAGGAAGGAAGGAAGGAGGAAAGAAAGGAGGGAGGGAGGAAGGAAAGCAGCAAGTAAGGAAAGGAGGAAGGAAGGAAGGAAAGGAGCAAGTAAGGAAAGGAGGAAGGAAGGAAGGAAAGGAGCATGTAAGGAAAGGAGGAAGGAAGGAAGGAGGAAGGAAAGGAGGGAGGGAGGAAAGAAGGAAGTGAGGAAAAAGTGAGGAAAAAAGTATGGAAGGAGGGGAAGAGCAAAGGAAAAATTAAAGAAAGAGGAGGAAGGAAGGAAGGAAAGAAGGAACAATCAAAAGAGAAGGGGTCAATTTGACCCGGGAGGACGACAGGAGGGTTAATGCATTTACTGTGAGAGAGAGAGAGAGAGAGAGAGAGAGAAAAGGAGGGAGAGAGTGATAGAGAGAGAGAGAGAGAGAGAGAGAGAGAGAGAGAGAGAGTCCAGCATATTGTGTTTGTGCCAGCGGGTCAAGACAAAGTCACATCACTTCCACTTCAACACCTGCAGATCTCTGAGGTCGGGGGTTTGAGAGAGAGAGAGAGAGAGAGGGAGAGAGAGAGAGAGAGGAGGGGTTGTGTAGGTTAGACGTGGCAGGTCATATGATCGCCCTCCTCTCCAAAACCTCGCTCCACCTTCCTCTCCTTTCTCCTTGCCCTTTTTTTCCTCCTCCTCCTCCTCCTCCTCTCCCCACCATCTCCCTCTCCTCTCTCCTCCTTCTTCTTCTTCTTCTTCCCTCTACCGTTATCAGGGTGGAAGTGAGCTGACGGATGAGGAGCGACAGCATGTGACCCACAACTCAACTCTTTAATGTTCAGCTATTTCACCCGTGGGGGGGCTTCCCATCAGCCCCACGACAAGCCAAAAAAAAAAAAACCCTCCTCCCATCTGCACACAGACACACAGTCACACCAGCACACAGCTCATGTGACATGGCAACTTTATGCTGCTGTTCTAGGAGCACTGCCAGGATGAATGTGGAGCTCCAACATGCTTTCTATATATATATAAAAAAATATATATTTATATATATAAATGGACGAAAAACAGCAGAAACATCCACTCATATTCCTTTTTTTAATCTTAATTAACCCTCCTGTTGGAGGAAAGAAGGAAGGAAGGAAAGGAGGAAGGAGGGAGGGAGGGAGGAAAGGAGGAAGGAAGGAAAGGAGTAAGGACGAAAAGAGGAAGGAATTTAGGAGAGAAGGAAGGAAGGAAGGAAGGAAAGGAGTAAGGAGGGAGGGAGAAAAGGAGGAAGGAAGGAAAGGGGTAAGGATGAAAAGAGGAAGGAATTTAGGAGAGAAGGAAGGAAGGAAAGGAGTAAGGAGGGAGGGAGGGAGGAAAGGAGGAAGGAAGGAAAGGGGTAAGGATGAAAAGAGGAAGGAATTTAAGAGAGAAGAAAGGAAGGAAAGAAAGAAAGAAGAAAGGAAGGAAAGAAGGAACAGTCAAAACAGACGGGGTCAATTTGACCCAGGAGGACGACACAAAGGTTAAAAGGAGTCATTTGACATGTTAGGGATGACATCTACTCCATTTGTTGCCCAGAGTGAAATAAAAAGATTAATACCATCCTCCAGCTGCTAGTTAGCTTAGCTTAGCTTAGCTTAGCTTAGCATCAACAGTCGAGTCTCAGGCCTGGTTCTTTACAAAGTAACAGCAGCAGCCAGCATTTATAAAGCTCATTAACTAACATTATATCATATTTGTGTTAAATAAAAACATGAAGTTGTGGGTTTGTGTGGGATCACATGCTGCATGAGTATTTCTTGGCCTGCCACTGTGAATTTTCTGGAGTCTCTGCCGGCCGCCTCTCAACCTCAAAGTGACGGCATGACTTCAGGGAATTCAAAGAGTTTCATGGAAAGTGACGCCATGTTTGTTAGCACTTGATTAAGATTGTGGCTGTTAACCCTTTGTGTCGTCCTCCCGGGTCAAATTGACCCCATCTCTCTTTTGACTGTTCCTTCTTTCCTTCCTTCTTACCTTCTTTGCTCCCTCCTCCTTCCATACTTCTTTCCTTCCTCCTTTCCTCCCTCCCTCCCTTCTCTCCTAAATTCCTTCCTCTTCTCGTCCTTACTACTTTCCTTCCTTCCTTCCTTCCTTCGTCCTCCCTCCCTTCCTCCCTCCTTCCTTCCTTCCTCTTTTCCTTTCTCCCTCCTTCCCTCCCTCCCTCCTTCCTTCCTTCCTTCCTTCCTTCTTTCCTCCGTCCTTCCTTCCTCCCTCCTTACTCTTTCCTCCCTCCCTTCCTTCTCTCCTAAATTCCTTCCTCTTTTCGTCCTTACTACTTTCCTTCCTTCCTTCTTTCCTTCCTTCTTCCTCCCTCCCTTCCTCCCTCCTTCCTTCCTTCCTCTTTTCCTTTCTCCCTCCTTCCTTCCTTCTTTCCTCCATCCTTCCTTCCTCCCTCCTTACTCTTTCCTCCCTCCCTTCCTTCTCTCCTAAATTCCTTCCTCTTTTTGTCCTTACTACTTTCCTTCCTTCCTTCCTTCCTTCCTTCCTTCTTCCTCCCTCCCTCCTTTCCTCCCTCCCTCCCTCCCTCCCTTCCTTCCTTGACCCAAGGACAACAGGAGGTTTAACACAGTCACAGTGAATTATATTGTACGTGTAATCTCTTTTACACCAAGCAGCACTTTTCTGTGATTTCTGTTTTTGGTCTTTTTTTTTTTTTTGTAAAGACAGTAGGCTAACTGAACATGAGCCCGAGGCAATTGATGATGAGGATTATATTTTGTGCCGAGGGATGACTCAGACTGTTCACAAGCAAAAAAAAAAAAAAAATTGGAAGAAGTGGGAGAACAACGAGGCCGGCTGCATGAAACCATGATGCAACGTGTCCTCCATTAGATTATAATATAAAATATATAAAACCTTTACATGTCCTCACACACTCACACAGCTGGGCCATGAAACTTACTGCAACTCCTCGCTGGTATAAAACTAGATCAATATGATGATATAAAAATGGACACACATATAAATAAACATGCATATAAGTTTAAAAGCAAGTGTAATATAGGATATGAGTAATACTGAAATAGTCAGAGCCAGATATTAATGCACCTTCAAAATAAAGCGACTCACTATTCTGACTAATTTAACCATTTTAATCTGAAAGTGATTATAAGAAAACATACTAAATGATACTAAATGAATATTTCTATAAGGGGGTCTATTATTCTTTATAGTTTATGATGTTGATAATTATATGTTAATTAACTGTCATTAACTGTATAAGAGCAATATTAATTTAATTTGTAGCCTTTAATAAATGAAAGATTTGTCCATTTATTCTGTGTTAGCATTCAAATCAACCGAAAACTGATTTTTTAAATATTGAATAAATATGTAAAATATTTATGGAGGAAGTTTATTAGTTAGTATTCACATCTAATATATTTGCAGTCTGAATTTATATATATATATTTTTTTAAATGTACCTAATGTTACTTTTCTCTTTCATTTACTATAATTAATATGATTTTACGTTTTTAATTTTATTTTAACCTAGTTTTTTAATCTTACTTAATACACATTTTGCTTTTATTGTTATATTTTAAGTTTGCTTTATAATGTAGAAATATAAAATGTCTTTTTAGATGATAAATACAAACATTATATCTGATAATAGGGGGAACTTTTGTAATCCAGTACAATTTAACAGTTTACACCACATTTGAAAGAACTATAGTATATTTATGTTTTTCATGTTAAAGTTAAACACAACTAGACTCAGAGAAAATAAAATTAGAATTATTTAAATCTACTTAAATGCAACACTGATGATTCTCTGGACTAGAAAAACATACTACTTTTATATTTTACTCATCATGAACTCATACAGTAGTTTCATCTTTTCAGTTTCATACAATACTTTTATACTTCTGTGGAGAGAATGAAGAAAAATACATAAATAAATAAAAATAAAATGTACAAAACATAACATTAAACTTCATCTGATCCTCAAAAGCATGCATCCATTTACTAATAGTAATAGTAATAGTTTATTTCTGGATAGGGACAGTCTCTCTGTAAATATGCCGGATTATAACAAAGCTGCTAATTTGCATCCGTGGTCCCTAGTGAGTAAAATAAATATAAAAAAGAATACAAGTACTGTTTACTGTCTGTAATAATTCATATTTTAAAATGTTAGTTTTTAAATTAATAAACTGATCTGTTGCCAAATTATTGAAATATATTGATTTTAAATTTGCATAAAGACCATTCATTCAACCAAAAGAGATCAAAATGAGTAAATACGAAAACCATTACAGTTGTAAAATGACCTAAAATATGATTGTGTAATTATGTAAATATATATATATGGTAATTTTAAATAACTCAGGTCATTAAAGGACACTACTCCCAAGTTATATATCTACTAATATAACCTCCTACAGTAGCTTCAGAGCCAAACAGTAAAAACTCCTCTATGAGTTACAGAAAACAAGATATTCAGCCATCAGTCTGTAAGAGCACACTCACTCTCTCTCTTTCATTTTCCTTTTAGCATGCAACAAATTATCTCTCTTCACAATTATAAATCCATCACTTCTGAAATAATTCAGCAATAAGATTAATTAACACCAAGGTTTTAAATAATATACAAAGAAAGCTTTATAAATGGTAAATGAACTGCACTTATATAATATAATATAATGCCTTTCTAGTATTCTGACCTCTCAATGCTCTTTACACTACATGTCAACACTCACACATATTCATACAGTGATGCTGCTGCATGCACACACACACACACACACACACACACACACACACACACACACACACACACCGGACAGAGCTGATAGTAGTAGTATATTATATTTCGACTTCTTCTTCTTCTTCTTCTTAGTGACGCTTATATTTGTAGAGAAGCTAAAGAAACTTAATGTGTGTGTGTGTGTGTGTGTGTGTGTGTGATTACGACACACACACACACACACACACACACACTTAATAGCAAAGCCTTCGGGAGTCATATTTTGGGTTCACAGTATTCATCGATATGCAGACTGGAGGCCGAACCACTGATATAATTCTCCTATTATAAAACAGATATTTATATTAATACCATAAAGTAAATTACATAACACATACTATCATTAAAACTGAGACTTTATAATAATAATAATAATAATAATAATAATACATTTAATTTATATTACACTTTACATTTCAACAATCTCAAAGTGCTACAGAGCAGAAAATAAAAGAAAAAAGAAAAAGAAAAGGTTCATTAGTGGACATTATTCTCCTATTATAAATATATATATGTATATTAATGCCATAAAGTAAATTACATAATAAATGCTATCATTAAAAGTGAGACGTTATATATTAATCCTGCTACTTTTGATGAGACCAGAACTTCTCATTTCCTCTGTGAGAGAATTTAAAGTGAAGTTGAGACTTTTTGTTAAATTTGAATCCCATTTTATTTTATTTATTTTATACCAGTATGACACACACAGTATGTTATTATAAGAGACGCCACATTGAATCACTGTGTAACGTTGGTCACGGGCCGGTTCGGAGACAAGAGCAACTTTTGTTTAGATATTTTTGGTTTCTTTCCACATACAAATACTACGCTAGTATAAATAAAGGAGCAATGTGATCGCTCTACTGCTCTACTGCTGACCACATGATGAATATTACAATGACTTCTGACATAATAAATATACTCACTGCTATACTGCCAACACACAGAAAACAATAGTATGATCACTTACAGAGGGGGAAACGGCTTATTGTGTGTGTGTGTGTGTGTGTGTGTGTGTGTGTGTGTGTGTGTGTGTGTGTGTGTGTGTGTGTGTGTCTCTGAGTCTCTGCTCCGTCACTTTAAACCTTTTTAACTCATTAGTTTGTTGCTTTTAGGAAAATGGCTCAAAGCTGCAGATTCATATCAAACACTTCATGGATTCATTGATGCTTATTTCATAATTTCAGAAAAGTCATTCAGAAAAAAAAAAGTGTTTGGAGCTTTTTAAATGATGCAGACTCATAAATATATTGTCTTAAAGCAGAGGTGTCAAACTCAATTTCATTCAAGCGCCACATGCAGACCAATTTGATCTCATGTGGGCCGGATCATGAAAAAGATGGAGGGAAGGAAGGAAGGAAGGAAGGAAGGAAAGACAGACAGATAAACAGACGGATGGACGGACGGACGGACGGAAGGAAGGAAGGAAGGAAGGACAGACAGACAGACAGACAGACAGAAGGAAGGAAAGAAGGAAGGAAGGACAGACAGACAGACAGACGGAAGGAAGGAAAGAAGGAAGGAAGGAAGGAAGGACAGACAGAAGGAAGGAAAGAAGGAAGGAAGGAAGGACAGACAGACAGACAGAAGGAAGGAAAGAAGGAAGGACAGACAGACAGACAGACAGAAGGAAGGAAAGAAGGAAGGAAGGAAGGACAGACAGACAGACAGAAGGAAGGAAAGAAGGAAGGAAGGAAGGACAGACAGACAGACAGAAGGAAGGAAAGAAGGAAGGAAGGAAGGACAGACAGACAGACAGACAGACAGACAGACAGAAGGAAGGAAAGAAGGAAGGAAGGAAGGACAGACAGACAGACAGATAGACAAACAGAAAGAAGGAAGGAAGGAAGGACAGACAGACAGACAGACAGACAGACAGAAGGAAGGAAAGAAGGAAGGAAGGAAGGACAGACAGACAGACAGATAGACAGACAGAAGGAAGGAAAGAAGGAAGGAAGGAAGGACAGACAGACAGACAGACAGAAGGAAGGACAGACAGACAGACAGAAGGAAGGAAAGAAGGAAGGAAGGAAGGAAGGAAAGAAAGACAGACAGACAGACAGACAGAAGGAAGGAAGGAAGGAAGGAAGGACAGACAGACAGACAGACAGAAGGAAGGACAGACAGACAGAAGGAAAGAAGGATTTTTTTGTTGGATTCAACATATGACAGAGACTCAAAATATATTTTTAATTAAACTTTTTTGTTGTTGCTCACACAGACAGAGCAAATACACAGTCTCATCAGCTGTTATAGAGATATAAACATTTATATATATAGGTATATTTTTAAAAAGCATATAAGACTGGCTTTAATTGTATTTAATGTGTTTTATTAGTCATTTGATTTATTTGGGTTTTACACTTTAATTTAGATCTTTTCCTGTTTTCCTGCTTGTATCTGCACATGTTCTCTGTCTGGTTGCTTTTTAAAGAAGTATAAAAGTAAAATAAACTTTGAAACTTGCAGATTTCTTGGATTTTCATGGGTTGAATTTTTATGAGAAAATCCATCCTGCTTTAAAGTCATTCAAAAAGTGTTTGGAGCTGTTTAAATTATGCAGATTTGATAGTTTGACTTTGATCATGAATCAGTTCCTCAATTTATTCTTAATAAAAAACCTGAAGTGTCTTTTTTGTTGTTGATCGTACTCACACAGACAGAGCAAATATTATAAAAAAGCATATAAGACTGGCTTTTAATTGTATTTAATGTGTTTTATTAGTCATTTGATTTATTCAGGATTTACATGATTGTATCTGCACATGTGTTTTCTGTCTTTGTGAAGCATTTTGGTGCAAAGTTGCTTTTTAAAGAAGTATAAAAGTAAAATAAACTTGAAACTTTGAAACTCATAGTTGCAGATTTCTTGGATTTTCATGGGTTGAATCTTTATGAGAAAATAAATCCATCCTGCTCTTTCATATAATTTGATAAATTACTCTCGATCCCTCCGAAACAGTCAAATCAATATGACACACCGCCAAAATAAAAGCACATAGCACACATAGTTAGTAACATCTTTTTCTATTCTTGTTTTTTTTTTCCTGCCGCTGCTTCTATCAAACTGTGTGTGTGTGTGTGTGTTTACTGTGTGCAGTATAAATAAAATTCACCCAAAGTGGTTGTGCCAGGTCATAGATGCCGGCGCACTCCTTTGGCCCACGACGGCCCTAATTCCTTCTGTCAGGCAGTAATCAGGTCTGTTTCACATAACGGGCCATTAGTTTAAAGAGCAAAGCTGCTTTCGGCGCTGCTGACAATGGATAAAGTGTGTGTATGTGTGTGGAGCAGAGGAAGAGGAGGAGGAGGAGGAGGGTGAAGGGTGATGGGGAGGAGGAGGGGGAGGAGGAGGGGGGGGGTGTCTGTATGCCAAACCTGACCTGGCAGGGCTCAGCAAGAAGGAGAAGGAAAGGAAGGGAGGGAAGGGAGGGGAGTATAGTGTAGAAACAAGAGGATGGAGACGAGAGAGAAATAGATAAGGAGTTCTAGAGAGAGAGGGAAAAAAAAAAGAAAAAGAAGGGATGGGCGTTTGTGATGGCGATGGCGAGGGAGGGATGGCACAGTCGCTCTCATCGGATCCACTCAAGGAAAATGAGGCTGACAGGTCAGAGTGTGCCCTGAAGATGTTTCCATTTTAGCTCCATTCAAATCTGTAATCACTGTCCTCTGCGTGAACTCCAATCTCCTCTTCTTCACTACGCTGGAATAAAAAAGAAACAAACCTTAACAAAAAAAAAAAAAAAGGAAAGGAGGAAGTAGCTTGTCACTTGCCTCGTCCCCGCTGGCCACGAAACTTGCTCGTTCCCCCCCCCCTCAACCGCCCCCCCCCCCCTCCTTCCCTATTCCACCTCCGCCCCTCTCTGTTTCTGTTGCTGTCTGTTAGACCTGTGCTGCCTAACCCAAACTCCAGGAAGAGGAAGGGAAGGGGGGGTAAGTTTCAAAATAAGAGTACGGAGGAGACAAGTGTTGACAAGAGGATGACAGCTCAATGCTTCTTTCACCCGTAGGAGATGGCACCACCACTACCAACGCTGCCACCGACACCGTCACCACCGTCTCGTTAGATCATCCGCCCGCGAGTCGGATAATTAGGGAAACACGTCGGGGGGCAAAAGTCACACGTGCACAATTCACCTACGTGCACTATAGTTTCACCCCAAGCTCCAGAGTGGAAGTTAATTCTCTCAAGTGAGAAAAAGGGGGAAGGATTTTTTTTTTTTGAGAGAGAAGGGACTATTTTCTTGTCCGTCCATGTTTGGCGGAGGGATGGAGGGATGAGGAGGAGGAGGAAGAGGAGGAGGAAGAGGAGGAAGGGAGCTGGGTTAGGCCAAACACCACTCCTTACCCTAATAGCTTAAGACACAGCCAGCATTTGCTTTCATCTCTCAGGGGGAGCACTGACACAAACGATTTTCGTTCCTCTCTTTTCTCCCCCCCCCCTCCTCACCCCCCTCCCCCCCTCTCCTCCTACTCATGCTCCACGCCACATTCCCAATCTACACTTCCTCTTTTTTTTTGATTCTCGGACTCAGAAACAAGTGTGATAAAATAATAAATAGAAAAAGGCGACACTGTTTTTTTTCTCTCCTCTCATATCTCATCATGAGCTCGGTGGTAAAAACTAATGTTGAAGGATCCTCGGTGCTCGTTAATGAGGCGGCTCATTAAAGGCGGCTAAAAAAAAACCTACATTGTTTAGTTTAGTTTGAACGCCTAAAGAAGAAGAAGAAGAAGCATAATATTTGTGGTGATGCAGATTTAGCGAGGAGGAGATGTGTAACTAAGGGTGAAATTGTCTCAAAGTGGTATTTAATAACGTAATATGTACAAAAAGAGGTTTGAACGTCAGCAGTATGTTTTCCTCCAGAGCGGGGAAGGGAGGGGGGGCTTCAAGGGGGGGGCTGTACTTTCCGGAAGCTCTTTTTCCTCATCCCACCTCCTTCAATTCAATCCTCCATCCCATAAGGCTCAGTCAGCAAGGCCCCCCTCCCTCCTCTCTTCCTCCTCTTCCTCCCTCCTCCTCCTCCTCCCTCCTCCTCCTTCCAAACCAGCGACATGGCATTTGCACTGCTGAGGAGAATGTGAGCTAATGAAAGTGTAAAGCCTGTGTTCACTAGAGTATAAAATTCACATTTGGCCAAGACCGGCTGTGCAATCTGATATTATGAGCCCCGCCGCAGAGAGAGAGAGAGAGGGAGAGAGGGAGAGAGAGAGAGGGAGAGAGAGAGAGAGAGAGAGAGAGAGAGAGAGAGAGAGAGAGAGAGAGCTGCAAATATAGCACTCAAAAAAAGGCACAGCGAGGCAAAAACAGGAGAGGGATACACAGTATAAGTACGTTGGGTTTTCTTGTCTTATATATATATATGTGTGTGTGTGCGTGTGTGTGAAATGAATTCTTAGCATTTATTCTGTATTCAGCTCGGAGGCGGAATAGTTAGCAAAGACATCCTGTAACACAAAAAAAAGTCATTCTCAGCAGTGGCTCAAAGTCTTTTATTCTGAAAAAAAAAAAAAGAAAGAAAAGAAGACGTGCACGAGACGAGCCAGATGCAAGGTACTGTATATGCCGCCATCTTGTTTCTGCTTCTTCTTCTTGTGTATATGGTAGCAGCCGCTTTTTGCCCTTATTAAATGGAGGGAGTTTGTGTGTGTGTGTGTGTGTGTGTGTTGTTGCCGTGGACAGAAATGAGGTCAGTGGTGGCGTAAAGACGTGAGTGACGTAAACAGCGCCCGGCAAAAAAAAAAAAAAAAGAAGAGGAAAGGAAAGGAAAGGAGGGAAAAAGAGACGAGTATATAAGCCTCTGTTCTGTTCTGTTGTATTATGGGTAAAAAAACAGGAAGTGCTGTCGTAGATGGAGAGATGGGAGAGATTTCTACATAATTAAAAAAAAAAAAGTAAATCTAATTAGAGCTCACATAATTATCTCACATCCTCCTCACACACTCACTCAGCAAACCTTAAAACAATTTCGGTATTTTATTTTGAAAGGACAGTCGCGAAAAAGATGCTTATAGAGCATAGAATTAAACAATGAATGAAAGGATGTGTGTGGGTTGTATTTTCTTTTCTTTTTTTTTTTTTTGGAGGAGGAAAACGCAGGTCTTTTGTTTCAAACGGTAGCTCTACTTCATCCAGGTCAAAAGTTCACTCACATTAGCGCTGGCTGACCTATTTTCTCCCCCTCGATGAAACTTGGGAATCCATCTTTCTTCAGTTTGTCCTCTAGCTTCTGTCCATTCAAATTAATCACTCAACTTTTTTTTTTCTTTCTTTCTTTCGTTCTTTCGTTCTTCTCCTCCTTTCTTTCTTCTCGCTTATATTTGTAGAGAAGCTAAAGAAACTTAATGTGTGTGTGTGTGTGTGATTATGACACACACACACACACACACACACACACACACACATACAGCTGATAGTAGTAGTATATTATATCGCCTACTCCTTCTTCTTCTTCTTCTTCTTCTTCTGTTTCTTCTCAGTGACGCTTATATTTGTAGAGAAGCTTAACCACGTAAAGAAACTTAATGTGTGTGTGTGTGTGTGTGTGTGTGTGTGTGTGTGTGTGTGTGTGTGATTACGGCACACACACACACACACACACACACACACACAGCTGATGGTAGTAGTATATTATATCTCCTACTCCTTCTTCTACTTCTTCTTCTTCTTCTTCTTCTCAGTGATGCTTATATTTGAAGCTAAAGAAACTTAATGTGTGTGTATGTGTGTGTGTGTGTGTGTGTGATTACGACACACACACTCACACACACACACACACACACACGGCTGATAGTAGTAGTATATTATATCGCTCTATCTCCTTCTCCTTCTTCTTCTTCTTCTTCTGTGACACTTATATTTGTAGAGAAGCTAAAGAAACTTTGTGTGTGTGTGTGATTATGACACACACACACACACACACACACACACACACACACACAGCTGATAGTAGTAGTATATTATATCGCTCCATATCCTCCACTATTAATACAGTTATTATATTTAATCCTAATACTACTACTACTACTTCCTGTCAGTCCTCATTCTCCTCACTCCTTGTCTCTTATTCTGCATTAATGTTATTTTTAAAATTATTTTAACACACGTACTCCTCGCTCTGTGTCTCATATGCTTCACTTTTATATTATAAGATTAATATCTGAAGCAAAATATTCAAAATATATAAAATATTTATTATTCATATTTAAAATCTAATATCTTATTCCCATTCACTTGAATAGAAAAAGTGAAGTTAAGGTTTAATATTTCCCTTTTTATAGCTTATAATTATCTGTATTCTGAGGTTGTATGTTGCGTGTTTTAATTAATTAATATTATCTGTTGTTATAATTAGTCTGCAGGCGGCGTATGAACTATATTTAATTATACTGTAATATTTCCTTTTATAGTAACCTGGTAACATCTGTCCAGGTATTCCAGATGTTTTATATTTACGCTGCCAGACGGTAAATAAAAGCTACTCGAGCTAATATAATATAATTACTACTGCTTCTATTAATACTATAAATACTACTAATACTACTACTGTGATCGCTATAGCAACGATGATACTGGCCTTTAATGGTGGGAAGTAACTAAAGTATATTAATTTAAGTGTTTTATATTTTATATTACTTTATATTTTTACTCCATCAGCTTCCACAAGCAAATATTAAACATTTAATTCCTCTATATTTATTATAGACTGCTGTAGCTATTTTAATATTTAACATATAAAACATAAGATCTGTTTATATGATATATTATATGATGCAGTGTGTTTAATAATACTCATATATACAGTTTATAAGGTAAAGCTGAATTGATCTCCTTTAATCAGATATAACATTAAAATACTTTAATTAATATATCAATAATATATATAATAATATACCATGCACAGCAGCTATTTACAGCATTATGAGTACTGCTTATGTTATTTATAAATATTACATATATTATAGTAGTAATCTTCTACAGCAGTTTGACTTTTAATACTTCAAGTTAATTTTGTTGATGGTGCTTTTAATCAGGTTTGATATTAAACGCAGCACTTCCTGACCTTCCTGTTTCCTCTAATAATACTAATAATAATAATACTAATAATAATAATGCTTCTACCGTTAGCTCAATTTAAACAGGCTGAATTTAACTGTTTATTATTATTCATTTATTATTATCATTATTTACTAAAATCTGGCAACGCTTATGACATAACTTTTACTTTAACGTGATCAAAACCTTCACCTGGCAGCTATTTACCTGCATTATGAGCTCTCCTAATATATTTATGTCATGTCATTTTTATATATAGCACATATAATTTAGTAGTAATCTTCTTTTACAGCAGTTTAACGTTTAATAGAACATTTTGTTGACGGTACTTTTATCTCACTTTGATATTAAATGCAGAATATTTTCTATT